>NC_045677.1:2228630-2344585 GCF_003331165.1 Xiphophorus hellerii
GAGTTTAATGTGCTGACTCAGCACATTAGTTCATTTTGTTGCATAATCCAGTGAAAGTCACCACTTCATGCTGGAAACTGGAAACATATTTAACCAAAAGACTTTAATATTAACGTATTATTGATGCTAAGTTAAAGATAGTTTTGCTTAATTGTTTCTTTTGTGCTGCAACACACTGGAGACCTGTCCAGGGTGTACCCCACCTCTTGCCCGAAACGTTCGCTAGAGATAGGCACCAGCACCCCTCCTGGCCCACTAGGGACAAGGGTGTACAGAAAATGGATGGATGGATGGATGGATGGTTTTTTGTGTTGCTTAGCTAACTTTGTATTTTTTCGTTCATTTGTTATGCTGTACCTCCCTCATGTGGCAAATTTAGGTTACTGCACCCTTATTTAAGCAGCCTTTGTTCTTTGTCTGCAGGTCAGATTTGTCTACTCCAATATGACCGGACTCTGGGTCATTAAAGCAATCAGTGAACAGTAACATTTATTTTGAGTATTGTTCACAAAAATATTTTTTGTACAATGAACCACTCCATTTGGCGGAGTACATGGTGGAATACAGGCTTTTTTGAGGCAGTATTCCAACATTCCATTAAAAAACTTGATTGTTTCAATGGCAACTAGGAATGTTTAATCACAAAGTCCAGATTAAGAGGTAATTTCAGAAGAGTCAACAATTTAGTATGCCATGAACATATGCTTATGGTACTATAATGACCAATATTTTACATGTGCAAATGATTGGAGCTTTGTCACATGATGACACAACTGATGTGCTTTATGTAAAGTGCAGTGTTTTCACATTGGCAGAATCACTTTTCTTGGAAATGTTTACAGTGGTGGCTCTGTCTGCATTTCACCACACAATCTTGGATGAGCTTGACAGACATGCAATGTTGACAATGCATCATCAGATTTACCCTGAAAATTGTACTTAGCAATGCACACTTGGTTACATCCCTAAGGTGAGCTAAGTGTGGTCAAGTGCTGGATGGTGAATGTCACTCTGTATTTGTTCCATTCGTATGACTTGTAACATTAGAACATTTTCAGCATTAATGCCTGTTTTACACTTAAACAAATCTCATTATTTCTCAAGGTTACACTGAGGGGTTTTGGTCGGGTCCTGGAACTGGTAAACAGACCTGGGTGGTGCACAGAAGGTAAAATGGGTGAGCTACAACAGGAACGACAATCAGAAAGGTCAGTGCTCAATAGTTGATTTGCATTTGCATGGCTCCCAGCAACTTCTTTTAAATATGAAAGCCTCACCTAGGCCCAAGGGGAGAGGGGTGATAGGGCAACACGGACACACAGTTTTTGACAGTTCTTTGCAGTTCCCTACAATTTCCCATTCTGACAAAAAACTTTTGCCGATAGCACTCAATCTCTAAGCTCAAGGCAGCTCTAGGTGTCAATAGCTGTAGAAAATCCCTCTATTCTTGCAGTGTCACTTGCTGTTTAGATGACCTCAATTGAGTTGAGTCCAAGTCCATGTTATTAATCATTTGACTTTATTTGCATTGGAATTTTGACCCTTTATTAACTACATTTTATATTATTCAATTGAAGCTTCTTTTTTTTTTCAAAAATTTTGAACACCTTTTGTGTGTTTTTTTTTTTTTTTTTACATTTGGTCTCTTACAACACAGACGTCGCCAAAAAAAGGATAATTTTATTTCAACCAGGCCCACATCAGAAATTATAGATCAGTATTCTGAACTAGAAGAATTCCATGCTGAATGTAGAAGGATACCTAATGATCTTCAAAACGCAGTGTCTTTTAAAACCTTCCAGATTTTACCTATACAGGTCCATTTTTTAGCATTTAACACTTTAGAGTTTAGACACAACCTTTTTCAACAAGTACGTACTTTCTATTTTCGCCCCGCTCACTCTGTGGCTTCAAGACTTGTGCCCCTTTGGAAGCACAAGGGGGCGCCATTAGACTTTGTTCCACAAATTACTCAGCCATGAAGTAGTATGCTACTTATAATAACAGAATAGATTTAGAGGATGCTGGAACACAGTGCGTAGATGTCTCCTACTTTCTGCTGACTCAGTAAGTGCAAACCTCCAAACTTCACGTGGCCTTTATATTAGCTCAAGAACACTATGTAGAAAGCTTCACAGAATGGGTTTCCTTGACTGAACGGCTGCAACCAAGTGTTGCATCATCCAGTGCAACGCAAGCGTTGGATCATATTCTGTAAATTAAGTTGCCACTCCACTTCACATGGAGTGATGAATCATGCCTCTCTGGGAATCCAAAGCAGGAGTCTAGTTTGGCAGTTGTCTGACTTCATTGTGTCAAGTGTAAAATTTGGTGAAGAGGGGATTATAATGTGCAGCTGTGTTCCAGTGAAAGGGGCTCCTAATGCTGTAGCATACTAAAACATTTGGGAGATGTTGTATCTGCAGACTAGTGTGGTGCTGGTTTGGTTTCTGCTCTGTCTTCCTCTCCAGAATTCACCTTGCACAGATGCCTTCTTCTATCATCCCTAAAAGAAGGGAGTACCATTTTTTATAGGTGATATAAAAGATGGTACTGCCTTGTTTCAGTGCGACTCTACACAAAACAAGGTGACAGAGACAAGGAGTAATATGTTTGGTATGGAGCAACCTGAATGGCTTGGAATACAGACCTCGACCTGACAGAACATCTTTGGTACAAATTAGAGAAGACAAATCAATATTGGCATTCAGAATAGTTAAAATTTTCTTATGTATTCTCTTAAAGTTGTAGAAAGCCTTCTTGGAGGAGTTAAATCTATGAGAGCTTCTAAGGATTGGCTGACATATAAAACACCAATGGATTAAGAACAGGATGCCATTTGTTTGAAGGTGGATTACGAAATGCCTTCAGCAACACAGCGTATCTAAAGAGAGAAAATAGCTGGTCAAGTGCTCCTCTACTAATTCTTTAGCTTATTCTCTTCAGGACTCTTTCAGGATTACTCCAAGACGTTACCACAGGCCAAAACAAAATTGTTGACAAAAAATTACTTTAAATCTAGATCTGTCAGGGGTCTGAACAACAAAACTTATCAAATCTTTATTTAATAATTCAAGATATCCTAATCCGGCAAGACTATGCAGTATGTCTGATGAAAATGTCCCAGAGACAATTTGTCAGTCATTATGAGAGAAGGCCTGTCTGGGTTTTTAATTCCTCCCCAGTCTCTCACGCTACATGACATGAAACACAAAGAGGAACCTGTTAGGAAAGTGAGAGCCTTACATGACACCCTAAACCGTGTCTTCTTTTCATGTGTTAACCTTTCGCACACTGCGAGCTCACCTGATGGAGCACATGACTGTTTCATCACCTCAGTGACTCACCGCTCAAATATTCCCCCTCTCTGCACCGGTTTTAGGCAGCTACCTTCTGGCACCCAGATCTTGTAAGACAATAAATGACTTCTCAAAAAATATTTATGGAACAACTACTTGCACACTCTCATCACAGGTCAAACAGCAGTGTTACCTGATTGGGCTGCTGCTATTATCGCCATTATTTTGAACACATCAGACATTAGAAAGACAGCAAGCATAACAAGGTGACATAAATATGTTCCTATCTCATCTTTTCAAAACTACTTCGCACATGAAACTTGCACAGTATGTCACTGAACTCAGACCAGTGTTGCATTGATGGTTTCTTGACTGTATGCTTTTAAAACTAAGAACATGAGGAAATAAAGCACATTTAGTTTAGCATAGATTCTTGTCACATGTCTGAAGTCTGTGTTGCTGGTGATGTATCCCTGTTTAGTTAAACACATATATGTATATTGGGATGGAGGGTGTAAGGAGTGCTACTGGGTGAGAACAGAGTACATTACATTCTCTGTAAAGCTTCAAAATTTTTCTTCAGCAGTGGAGTCTTACACAGAAGTCATTGTGGGTGAGTGTATTACTCATTTCATTGGAAACACTGTAACTCTCTAAAGCTTTCTGTGTGTTCTTCCTGGCTCTTAGCCACTTATTGATTATTTGTTTTACTCTTCTGTGAGGTTTATGGTCAAATAAAGTCCATTCCACTGCCTTATTTTGACTCATAGCCACAACCATTGCCCTTGGCATGTTATACAATATTTAAACTTTTTTGTGAAGGGCTCTTTGCTTTTGCTAATCATACCACTGTGTATAGTTTGATGATGAGAAACTTTTCAGTTAATATCAAACCGGCTGAAATTGATTTATGCATAGCAGTACATAGATACTGACGGATTTCAGGTTGCTTCTTGGGTTTCTAAGTTAAGTTGCACATAATTTTATTCATGTGTTTAATACTTGTTCCCTGTCGCATTCTTTTTTTACTCGTAACTTTGTTTATGGAATAACTTGTTTTCATTTCATTTTAGGTTGATGATGTCTTGGTTAAATTTTGTCAATGAGCTAACTAGAAATATTTAAACTGAGAAAAACATTGACACATCTACACATTTTACCCGCAATTTTATGTGATATAGATAATAGTGTTGTGATATTGTGGTGTATTTCTCCACGAGCCATTCAAACCAGAAAATATGGTAGAATTATGCTGACTTGAGGTTTGGTATCAAGATGCTAATAGACAGGAAGTTTAACCACCAGGTTTGTGCTTGGAAATTTTTTTTTAACCAAGATAATATTTATGTTTTTCTAAACACTATGAAAAGAACTTCTGCAGTTATAAGCAGATTCTGGGAATTCTCTGAAGTACTGTAAATGAGGTCAATGATGACATGAGCCGCGCAAAACAGAGGACACACCTCATTGTATTAAGTTTCACATATTTATGGATAACTACTGAGAGATGCTCCACTGCACCACTGAAGTCTGCATTTAGCAGCTTAGCAGATCTGTCTGTCACTGATAACACAAGAATGTTGTGGCCTAAAAGGTCAGACATGCTTTAGTTTGTATAAAAAATATTTTCCATTTCATCTTTGAGGAGCATCATAAGTCAGCTGTGATGATGTAAGAAATGGTGCCAAAGTGCCAAGGCTACGCTTTCAGATGTTGCTTAATAAAATGTTTGTGATTGAGGCTCTGCCTTTTATCCTGATCTGTTATTTTCTCTTTGGGGTGAAAAGCTTTCAACTTTGTCTTGTATTTGTTTTTAATATTTGATGTCAGGCTCTTCAAACATGCGGCAGCTGCCTTGAACAACCTGAACCTGGACCGTCAGGATTGAGGATTATATCAGCTCAGTCTGGCTGTGGGGCATCTGCGGCTGCGCCCTCTGGCCGAGCTGGCCGGGTTTTCATGTAAACAGAAAAGTTTAACTTCACAGGGCTCTCCACAGGTTCACCTGTGTAACCTTGGGAACAATGGTGTAATTCCGAACTGACCCTGTCAGTGCCAGTGCCGGTCACATGGGAATCTGTTTGGGTGCTGTGATCAGATGATTCAGCAATATTTTCTCTCTCAGTGCCATCTCCACGGATTCCCACAGAGTTCTGATAAATTCTAAATTCATCAGTAATTCTACTGTAATTATCAAATGCATCAGAATTTAAATTAAATTTTAAAAAAAACAACCCAAAGAACTGTTAAATTCACTTAAGTAAAAAAAAAAGAGAGAGGTAAATACATGTTACATAAAACCTGCAGAGCTACAGAAAATAAAATGTCTAAAACCTAAATAAAGAATTTATTCTTTAGGAACTATGTGATCAAAATGTAATTCAAATGAATTCCACATTTACAGATCTATCCTCATCCCACATAACTCAATCCTTCAAAATGTTGCCTCATTTCTGCATGTGGCCCACACTGAGCCATTCACAGACCGGCTTATTCAACTAGGGGCGTGGCATCACTGGAGCACTATAAATAATGCATGTGAAGAATCTTTTTCTCAGAACATGGACAAACCCATTCCACAGTGGTGGAGCACTTATAAATCAACCCTAGCCAGCAGACTCACCATGCTCACATCACACACTCCTGCTCTGCTCGCCTCTTACACCTTGCTGCTCCTGTTGGTCCCCACCTCAGGGGTACTCCAGCCTGATGCTGAGCGCCAAGGCTTGCTTGAGGCCAGCAACGTCGATGACCGGGGGGCTCTAATCCTGGAGGCGGTGAAGAAGGGGATCCTTGGCTCTCTGGGTTTGGACAAAGAGCCAAAGCCTGCCATGAAGGCCTCACAGAGGGAGCTGAGGAAGATGTTCAAGCTCTACAGGGAAAAAATCAGCGAGATGAGGAGAAACTCCAGCCAGTCAGTGAGGGAGACCTGGCAGTCCAACACGTCCACTGTGCTCTTTCCAGGTATACACAAGACATTACAAATAAACTTTAACCTAACTCAGTCATAGTCATGCTTACAGGACTGATGTCAAAGGTGCTTGAGAGCAGTTGAGCTAAATTAGAAAAGAAGTAGATGATTAATGGGTTTAGAAAAACTACAACGTCATTCAAGCAAAGCTGATTGTTTAAAGGTATGGGTTTTTGTCTCTAAGGTCAATGTTGGAGTTGGTCATTGCAGATTTCTGGATAAATAGAAAAATTTTGGTACTAACAAACATCTATGAAAGAAAGCAGACACATTCCTCCAAGCTTTTAAAAATCATGAGCATGAAAGGTTAACACGTTTCAACTGATGTCACTGATGTCTTTGTGTTTAATTTTAGAAATGTTTATGTTTTCTCTGTCAGAATGCCACCATTCTGTCATCTCATTAAACCCTTCTTCTGTTTTTGCCTTTTAGCCGAGCCGTTGCATGTTCTACGGAAGGGTGATCAGCGACACATTGTTTGGTATCGAGCTGTTTTCCAAAAGAACCCAAAAATTTACTCTGAACTGACTCTGGCACAAGCACAACTGAAAGTATCCGGTTCTGGCTTAGGTAACAATCCCAAAACTAGAAGATACATCAAAGTTAAAATTAATGGGATGAAGCCAAGAAACTCTGCTGCATGGACCTACAATGACAGCAATTCAATGATCCCAAGGGTGACCCTGGACATCAGCCCTGAGGCAAGCAGAGGGATGTGGATAAATGATCAAGTACTGGTCGTCGATGTAGGGATGGCTCCACTTAGCAGGAAAGCCTCTAAATTAAAACCAACTGTGACTCTGGAACTGGGCCTAAAGGACTCTGTCCCCTCTCGGGGCGGAAGGTGGCGCCGCTCAAACAAGGAAGACAACTGTGATGAGCGAGGGTGGTGCTGCCGGAAGTCTGCGACCGTGTCCTTCAAAGATATCGGCTGGACGGACTGGGTGGTGGCCCCAACCGAGTACACCATGCATTTCTGTGACGGCACCTGCCCCCACAACTACAAGCCGGCCAGCATGCACACACAGGTGAAGTCCCGCCTGCACCAGATCACCAAGGGAGAGATGCCCCGGCCCTGCTGCGTCCCGGCAGCATACGAGCCCATGGTGCTGATGCACTACGACAGCAGGGGGAAGCTGAAGCTGACTCTGTTCAACGACTTCATCGTCACTAAATGTCACTGTGCCTGAGCAGAACATGCAACAGACTGTTTCAACGCCTTTAGACTCCATCCATCCACCCATCCATCCATCCATCCACCCATCCATCCATAGATGCTCCTCTAGGGATTATGGCATTAAATTAAACAAGAAGAATATCTTGTGTGACGTAGGTTAGTTCTTAAAAAGGTGGATTTCATGAATTAAATACTTGACTTGATTAAAAGTGCATTTATTCACTATAAATGGAAAAAAAAACAGGTATTTATTTAATGTTTGTTTATTTATTATTTGTTTTATTATATCACTGTTGTGCTCCGTTACACCAGATGCATTGAGCTACATTATTTTATAGGACTTTGATATTCCGAGTGTTGTCTTATGCATTTCTATAATTGAAAATTAATAAAACTTCAATTTAAAAAAACATAACTGTTTTTCTTGAATTTATCACTGTGCAAATCTGATAGATTAAAACAAAAATCAACGTCCTGACATGTTTTGGGAAGAAAACAATAAACCTTTTCAAGTTAGTAAAGTCAGGGAGGGGCTGGGAGTTTCCGACCAGATAAGGTCTTACTCACTCAGATGGCCTTGAAAGCGTTGCTAAGCGTCGCCTTGATTCATTAATTTAAAAGAAAGCTGCTGGGCAACTTAGTCCAAACTGGCATATCAGGAGACAAACCTTTACAATATTTTTTATGGCATATTATCAAATCTTCCTTTGGTCATTTCCTTTCCGTGCTGCCTAGGTAATGTTTGGCAACAACTGAAATCCCCACCAGAAATCTCAAAGGCACAATTCAAGGCCAGAGATGTGTTACCGGAGAACAAAGATGAATGCAATAAAGAGGGCACCTTGATATGAGCCAGTTGCAGTAGCAGAAAGATAAAGAAAAGTTTACAGTGTAATAACCCTACCTCTTTTAATGAGTAGTACAGGTGAGGGTCACCGACCTGCGACTGTTTTGATGAAGTCATTGCACTGAAGGATAAGTCTACCTAATAACCTTGAACAACTAAATAAACAGATAATCACGAGCAGGCACTAAATATATCAGACCTCAGTTTAATTTGCTCCTCTACCCAGTCATATACAGCTTTCTATTCTGTTGCCTTCTGTTGGAACGATAACTTCTTTAGCATCCACACATTTTGGAAGAACAAAAAGGTCTGCACCATCAGATCCTGAACTGCTTGGGTTGGTTATATCACCCAAATTACTCAAGTGGGTCAGGTCAGCAGTCTTTATCATGGTCGCCATTGTTAGGGTGCGTTTCAGTCGTAGTCTCAACTTAAATCAGCGGGGTCAAAATTATTTTCATGTTGGGTCACATCAGGATGATGAATGTCCTCAAAGGGTAGGCTATAGCCGAATGTATAGATAAAACTAATTACTAATAAAACCCTAGCCCTGTTCTCACAGTGATTACAGTAGTACTGCATTCAATTGAATTTAGAAATCAGAAATGTGTTAAGTTCCAGTTAAACTTAGAAAACCACTAAAATTGCCTAATTTTGTGCTCTAAAAAAGCACAAAATTAGTGCTTAGTCCTACTAACTAATTAGTACTAATTAGTTAGTAGGACAGATTCAGCCCCAATATTTTTAGCATAGTCTGATTTAAAGTCTTATAAACGGTCAGAACAATAGCAAAAAGGTATGTAATAATTTAGAAACACCAGCTGACCTAATACAGGAACAGTACATTTCATCTTATTTCAGTGAGGATAAAAGGTTACATGTCACAACGTGCATGTAAGTAGCAGGTCTCACAGTAAAAACTGATGCACACATTTTTTCTGCATATCAAGACGCAAAGCGAAAGCAAAAACAGAAACTCTCAGAGTCTGTTCTGTATTTTTATGTGCCTTACTGGTCAGTTCTTCTTTTTATTTATTTTTCATTAATTAAGCATTGTTGCGTCTTATTTATTCAGAACTTCCTCTATATGCAGCATGAAAAGTCATCAGGCTCCTCCTGCTTCCTGGTATGACTGAAACTGAAATAGCATAAAGTAAAATTAAAACAGTAAAAATTCTCTTGCCCAGAGTTTCTGAAATTCTTTTTTAACACCATCTGAGTAAATGTTAAGGTTTCCAGGTACCATTATGTTGATAGAGAGTAACACAGAGTTTGACTTCATCTATTGCTCCTGCAATAAGCATCATGTTTATTTTGCATGACGCTAAATAAACTCCCTGTTATTAACTTTTAACTTTTCATTAACATTGAAAGCCCGTGTTAGTTGTGGCAGATGGATAGTTGCACTGAGCTGGTTCTCCTGGAGGTTTCTTCCTGTTAAAGGGGACTTTTTTCTCTCCACTGTCACTACATGCACACTTGGTATGGGGGATTGCTGTAAAGTCAACAACACAATGCAAGCAGTTGTCTGCTGTTGGGTCATGTTTGTCCAGGAGGAGTGAATCCTGCAGGTCAATAACTGGATGCAATCTGCTGGGTTTAATTAGACAAAAAATTTTCAAACTACTTTGAATAAAGAACTGAGCTTGATGCACTGATTGATTGGAGTGTACAAGATCTGTCCCTGGTGAAGCTTGTGTCATGGCGTCTGACGTAAGATACGAACACGTAAGATATGGCATTGAACTTAAGTGTTTCAAGTAACATCAAAGTGAAAAGTTCCTTTAGGTTAAAGACTTGTAACTTTTACGTTAATTCAACACAAAAGAGTAAGTTGCCATCACTAAACCAAAAAAAAAGTGAGATTAATGTAAATAAGTCCATAAAATGAACTACACCCCAAATACACTTTATAGAATGTAGGAAATAGGCAGAATATAAATCTAAAGGGATTAAGACACAACTAAGTACAATGATAGTAATTTATTGGTTGATGCTACGAATGTAAGAGCATATAAGTTGCATTATAACGTTGTTTATTCTTTTATTACACTACAGCCAGTAAAGTCAAACCAAACCAACAGATCTATCCTAAATAAATCAACAACTAAGAATAGACAGATCCAAAGTAAAAGATACAGTTTGGGGTTGAGCACAATAGAACAAGAAAGCAGGTAATCAAACACATAGAAAAACCAAAATGACCCTGAATCCTGACACACATACCTCAAAATGATAATTATTGTTGTTTTAAAATATGCTTTAATGGGTGAGTTCACTCTAAGCACGTCTGCAAACAACATGGAGAGAAGAAAAATACACAAAAAATGCTGCCATGAAGAAGTTAGAGCATTCGGAAGACCAACCATAAAATATATGTCAACACAAATAAGCGAATATCAAAGTAAAGTACAGGCATCACTTGTTATCCTGCCCTCAACTCTCTCAAGGTTAAATGAGGTGTAACATCAGTCATTATATCCACACACATTATGTTTAAGTTTCATCAGACCTCAGGATGTCAAGGTCTGCAAACTGCAGTCTGGTGATTTTTGCTGCTTGTAGAGTAATGGCAAACAACCATGCACACACACTCACAAGTAGGGAGAATTTAGAGACACCAATTTACCTGACAGTCATGTTTTTGAACTGTGGGAAACATGCAAACTCCATGTAGAAAGACCCTGGGCTGGGAATCATACCTAGGACCTTCTTGCTGCAAAGCAACAGTGCTATCAACTGCTCCACTGTCCAGCCCCCAGTTTGTACATTTCACACCAAATTATATTTATGTCTGAGACAGAGAATGTATGAAATGATATGATGGCTGGACATTTCTATGCTGTTTGCATTTGCCTTTAATTGTTTTTAATTGAATGAGGCACATTCCAGAATGCACTAAAACAAATGTGTAAATTTCTTACATGAAATCAAATCAAGTTGGCCAAACTTACTTTATTACTTAAGATAAACAAGTAATATATTTACTTAGATAAACTGGATTCGATTACATGTAACACATTAACACACTTTTTTTCTTTTTAATTTGGAGCTCCATTCTTTTTCTTCAGTTTGGGCATGTGGTAAATAAAGATAACACTTTATTTTAAGGGGTGTGCATAAGACTGACATGACACTGCCATGAACATGTCACATCAACAGTCATAAACATGAAGGAGTCTTCATGAATGTTTACAACTGTTGTCATAAAATATCATTCGGTAAATAAAAGTCCATTAAAAGTGTAAACTTTGCATTATTCGGTTAATAATGACCCTTTTACGCAAAGTTCTATTAAAATTTGTATAAAAGTCCATTAAAAGTATCAACTTTGCATTAAAGTGTCATTATTTACCAAATGACACTTCATTACAACAGTCATAAATATTCATAAAGACTCCTTCATGCTTATGACAGTCAGTTTTATGCACAACCCTTCAAATAAAGTGTTACCACAATGAATCAGACTTGTGGAGAGCCACAATTTCTTTCTTGACATCTTGATAGACCATTCCTTTAATGCAGTGTAAACTTCTGGTTCCTACTGCAACTATCAATTACATGTGGCAACAAAATGTATGGAAAAACCTCATAGACAAATTGTGGTTCACAAACTTTTCTATTTACAATCAGTCAACAAACGCAGCAGCATAAGTACCCCATAATGCTGTATTTATATAGTATTTCTTACACTGTCTTTGAAGCTCTTTCTGACTAGAATCTCAGTGTTTAAGACTATGGTGAAAAGAAATTCATCCATTCATTCATAAACGTCTCCAAATATGCAGCGCTTGACACAGAAGTCTTCCCTTCAGGAATCAGGCATGAGGTAGACGTCTTCATCGTGGGGCTCAGGCGGTTTGGGGTTAAACTCCTGGTCATTGCTGTATATTCCATCATCTATCTCTTCACACTGAATGTACACATCCTCTTCACTCTGAGCAGGTAACCTTTGGAGAAACAGAGTTGAACTAATCACAAAACGCGCAAGCACCATTACATCACAAACTGAGTGGATTTTCCTGTCTGTCATTTTAGGAAAAAACTCCAGGACTGACCAACCAGCTGCCAAGGCTAAATAACTGAGAAGAGTTATCTTTGAAATGCATCAATCTAGGAGCAGATACTTGTGGGAAGGTAGGTAGTTTTCTGCATGTATTGCATAAAGATTGTGCAATCCAAAGTAAAGAAATAAACCCCAGGCCCCCACCTTCAAGCACATGCACACAGCCTCACACACATGCATACACGCCCACACACACACCCAGGCACAACCCCACACGCATACACTCACCCCCACGAGTGCACACACACTCATGGAGCATTACTTTATCTGCTTCCATTCTGCTGTGAGTCTAGTCTGACAGTTTCAAAAGTCACACAACAGATTCACACGCACACTTCTCAGCATGTTTCAGTATGCACAACATAGTCTACCTGCTCGGTTCTGCAGCAGGCCTGTTGAACGGAGCCTTCTTATTTCCCAGGTTTTCATAGATTGGAGACTGAGGCTGGGGCTGGAGCTGTTCTCTGGTCATACTGGTGTACTGGTTATCATCACTTTGTGGGCTTTCAGCAGAAACCTCCTTCTCCTGGTCTCGTACGGACCCCAGCAAAGTTCTGATTTTACTCCAGTATATGAAAGCAAGCACTCCAATCACAATGGCAAGGAAGATAACGAAGAGTGAGAGGCCCACAGCTACACCTGTGGAGGAACTGGGATGCAAACAGGCATCAGTGCAGTTCTCCTGGAGTCGGGTTCTGTTCAATTCCATGATCTGGAATAATAAAAGTAACCACATGGTGTTACATTGACAATAACTGCTATTTTTAAACAATTTCTTGCAAGAGCTAAAGGATGTTTAAATCTGATAGCTTTTTGGATGATGTCCAGATGCAGAAATTTGAAAGCAAGTTTGGTATAGAAAAAATATTTGGTCTTTTAAGTCCCTGTTGTTAAAAAAACGAGAAAGAAAAAAGTTCCATAATTCTGAGATGAATTTGCACGATCAGACTTTGCTTTCATTGATATGCAACATTTTCCTCAATTTACCTTTCCATGTAGATTGAGTTACTAGACCATTACTGAATAAATGTAAACATAACCAAAGAAAGGCTTAGTTTTAGGGTTCAGAAGACTTGTAAGAGTCACAACTTCCATGGAAACGTGAAAAACAAATCAGAATTTACAAATTTTATGTTAATCACTGAGAAAACCTATTTGCCCCTTGAAGATTTCTTCTAATTTCCCTTTGTGTCACACTTAAATGTTTTAGATAAACAAAGTTATACATCAGATACGACGACCACTGTACTTACAAAAAGCTGGTTCCAGAAGATGATATTATTTATTAGGGCAAAAATTATCATCATTATTATTAATTAGTTATTCAAACAAAACTGATACCATGTAGAAAATATAATTGCCTCTCATTATTGCATCACAGATTAACTATAAAACAACATATTTTTGGTTCAAATCAGGTGTTTTGAACCAAAACTCCTGATTATCGCCTGTTCCATTAAACCAAGAAATTCGGTAAACAGAACTTGTTTGATAACATTGAAGTGGGTTAAAAAATCCTAAAGCAGCGCATCATACCCTGGTTTAAACAAATTCAAAAACAACCAGGAGACAGAGTCTCTGATGTCTCTGAGTCTGGAAAGGGTTACAAAGCTATTCCTAAGGCTTTTGGACTCTAAAGGACCGAGGTGTGAATTATTATCCACACATGAAGGAAACATAGAACAGTGGAGAACCTTCCCAGGCAAAATTACTCCAAGAGTGAATCAACTCATCCATGAAGTCTAAAACATCTAAAGCACTGCAGGCCTCTCCTACCTCTGTTAAAGTTATGATTGGATAATAAGAAAGAGACTGGGCCAAAAATGTATCTAACACCCAAAAACACTGCTGACTGTAAAGAACACAAAAACCTTCCTCTCATCTACCAACAGACATCTCGATGACTACATGAAAAGGCAATTTTTATGAAGATGTGGGACATCTGATGTAAAACTACCACAGTGTTTCCAAAGAGTATAAAAATAACTATAGTCAAACATGGTGGTTGTACCACAATGCATTTTATAGACCTAAATAACTTGTCACAATCGATGGAGACATGAAGTCTGCTCATAAGCAAAAAAACAACAACAAAAAGCCAGGAAAAAAGTCATGAAGGAAAGGCATTGTTGTGTGACTTTAAACAGGCTTAAAAACCTTCCACTGTGGCTGAATTACAATTATGCAAAGAAAATTGGACCAAAGTTCTTCAACAGAGATGGAAAAGATTCATTGCTAGTTATCATTAATACTACCTGATTGCAGTTGTCTCTGTAGTTACTTTATCACACAACACCAAATTGGTTTTGATCATTTTTAGACTTATTTTATCTTTGGCTGATGTTAACATTTGTTTGACTGAAATATTTAAATGTGACAAAAAGGCTGCTATGGGCTGCACAGTGGCGCAGTTGGTAGCACTGTTCCCTTGCAGCAAGAAGGTCCTGGGTTCAATTCCCAGCCCGGGGTCTTTCTGCATGGAGTTTGCATGTTTTCCCTGCATGCGTGGGTTCTCTCCAGGTACTCCGGCTTCCTCCCACAGTCTAAAAACATGACTGTCAGGTTAATTGGTCTCTCTAAATTCTCCCTAGGTGTGAGTGTGCGTGTGCCTGGTTGTTTGTTCTGTCTGTCTCTGTGTTGCCAGGGTGTACCCCGCCTCTCGCTTGAAACGTTTGCTGGAGATAGGAACCAGCACCCCTCCTGACCCCACTAGGAACAAAGGTGTAAAGAAAATGGATGGAAAAAGGATGCTAATAGAAAAATAAATATGATTCACAACACTGTAAGTGTTTCTACATCTGGAGGAAGTTACTCTGAAAAAAGAGCAACAGAAACCCAGACTTCTGATAAATGTTAAAAGAGCATTCTAATGTCTCATATCTTATTTTTTTCAAGTATACCTATGAAATGAAATAAATTAAATCTTTCTTCCAAAGAAATCTAAAATATCTTCTGTTAGATAAGTTTCAGTCTCTTGTTTGCCAAATAAAAACCCCACAAAGTACAACTTTTCTTTCCAAGCAATGAAAATATGTCAGATAAGTGAAACACGTATCTGGCAAGCTTTAGATCATGAAAAAACTCTGACCTTAGAGGGACAAGTTCCAGCTTCACAGGTCGAGGTCCGTGTAGTAAGTGAAACTAGACTTTGAGCTTTTTTTTCTAAAAGACCTCAAAGTTGCAACATTAAAGTTCCCTTTTACTGAAATCATGGAAGTGGGTGAAACAGCTAAAACCAGATTTCCTGTTAAGGCTCCAGCTGAAAATAGACAGTTGCTGACAGGTGGTAAGTTTTTATTAGCAAACTGTGAATCAGATGATGAGTGAAATATTGGAAATTTTAGCCTTAATTAGCTTATGTGGCATTTCTTTTCTTATTTTGTTCTAATTTTTTTTAGAAACAGCAGTGTCATCTTTAAAAGTTCATCAAACATTTACTCTATCTACTATTTCAGTGTATCCAGATCCAGATGCTGGTTTCACCCAGTTTTAGGGTCACCTAAACATAAACACAAATGCCTGAGTTCACAGAAAGTGATTTCCAAAGTAACCAAACATAAGCATAACTGTGATCAGCGAATGGCTGAACACGACCTTTGCTTCACTCTCTGTGTTCCCTCATGCAGCATATTGAACTGCCCCCACACTTCACTGGCCACAAGTTCCTTTAAGAATAAAAAAAGAAGAATGTGACAATTAGCAAATCAGTGAGGTCTTTCCTGTCAGTTATACTATTTTGTATTTTGGTCAGTGCTGGCTGAATCAAAGCATGGAGTGTGGTAAAATTTATTAAACAGTTGCCGTTCTGTTGAAAATACTCTAACTATAACAATTTGCTGCAGATGTTAAAGACAGGGAACAATTTCTAATGACCGGACTGCTTGAGTTTGCATTAATAGACAAAATAGGTCAAAATTGTCTCTTATTTTCTCTCAAGAAAAACGGCACAATTCCAAAGTAAAATTATGATTTGATTTTTCTTTTTTTAATTGACATGTTAAACTCTGTGATCAAACTATGAGCAAAACAAACCCCAGATTGCCATTCCAAAAAAACACAATCATCAGTAGTCACAGTTGAAGTGTGGAAACACTGGAGAATAAACAGAACCGAGGCAGCGCAACAACAGCTGGTGAGTTCACAAGGATCTTTGTCTCCCCCTGCAGTCAGCCTCAGAGCATTTCATCATAATGTGGGAGAGATACAGCAGCTCTCCACATTGACACTTTTCTTGTGGAAAAATATCTGAGAATGTATGTGGTCTCCAAAGACTCCATGACATAAAATACTGCAACATGATTTAGTTTGATAATGTAACCCAGGCTTTCCCTCTTTAACCCTGCAGCTGGTGGAAGACACCCATTATGCACTGCTTTACAATAATAATGCCACAACATGTACATATATGTTATTTTTCTGCAAAGAACAACTGATGAAGACATGTTTTTGTAGAAGATTTAAATTTAGAGGGAATTTCCAGACAAGGTTCCTCCATGTATGGTGGCTCGGAAAGTGACAAGCTGCGCTGCAGAGCAGCAAACACATCCTGGGTTGAAAATGTCAGTCACAGCGTTTTTGCAAAAATATTTTTGCATATTATTATTATTATTATTATCATTATTATTAGTTCATATATTCTCTACTGCTTTGCAGAGGTTCTCTCCATGTTCTTCGGCTTGTTCCTACAGTGCAGAAACATGTACGCTAGGCTAAAGGCCACTCTAAATTATCCTTGTGTGCAAGTGTGTGTGGGTGTGTGGGGGGGTGGGTGTGCATTTGGGCTGTGCAATATCAGGTAAAGTAAGAATGTTGACAATGTTGCAATAATACTATAGCTTGCCAAAAAATGTTTTACTGAGTACTTTTGCTTTGCGATATTTGCAAACATATATACCATATAGTGAGTAATTAATCCTGCTAAGTGATGATAAAAAAATGTAATCATTATTTTCATCGTGACAACAGTGATTTGTTACAAATGTTGCATCTGCCTTCATGGATGTTTTGGAAAGCAACCAACTTGGTTGGCTACATTGATTTTGTGTAGATATTGCAAGAAATGCTACATTTGGGAAATATTGTGAAGCCCTTATGTGCATGTTTGCATTTCCGATGTGTTTCTGTGCTGAACTGGCATAAACTGGATTTATGAATGCCTTAAATGTGACTGTATTATACTGTGGTATTTATTGCCGTTCATGATCAACCCAGTGTCAGTAGGGTAGCCCAGATCCTCAGCACTATGCCACCACCCTGACAGGTGTTTGAGCTGTCTGTGCTGCTGGTCCAGACATGGTGCTCTACTTTGGTCTCGTCTGACCTATAAATATTACCCCAAATGTCCAGTGGTTTCATCAGATGTAACATCAACTCTTCCATTGTCTTTGCCTGCTTGATGGCTGTAGGTTTGAGTTTGGCCTTGTGCCTATCACCACTGCACTGAAACAGAGACAGGGAAGAGTCTTATTGAGAAGACTTAACGGGGCAGTATGTCTGTTATGTGTTTTCCAACCACATAGTGCCATTTCATAGCACAGCACATGTTACCTTCAGTTGTTATAGAAATGCTAAATATATGAAACATGACTTGAAAGAAATGTAACTTTGCAACTGGACCTCTGTCTCTTTAAAACCTCCTGCTCTTTCTGAAACTCCGCCTTCAGGAAATCATCCCAACATGGCTCCTCTATTAGCCTTTTAAAAATCTTTTAAGTAGCTCCTATACTGAGCTCAGCTGACATGCAGTTCTACCTGGTGTTTGCTAATTGCTGCTGGCTAGTCTGAAGGAGATGAGTGGGGTAGTTCTGGGGCAGGGATGCTCTGTGAGGCAGAAACTTGGAAATTGCAGCTCTGAGGATTGTGTATAGCATTCACTGCTGTCTTTCAATCACACTTCTGTTTTTCTGTCATTCTGCTGCATATTTGCTAAGTTGTTGGAGACCATTGTGCTCTTCATAACCCATTTTGGGTTTTAGCTTCTAACAGATGGCCTCTGATTTCATTCTAATACGTTGGTATGCAGAGCAGTTCTGGGACCACTCAAAGACTGCAAGATTTCGAACTGTTTGGATGCAAAATGCACCTGATTTATTTCCCCTTTTTGTGCAGTAGCATTTTCTTATCTTTCCCTCTTAGTCTTTAACGGGACCTCACTAGCACGCTCAGTTGTAACTATTTACCCCTTGAGGCTCGTTCATTGATGTAGCATTAGGAACACATACCCCTTCCTTGTTCCACCTCCTCTGAAATTGCTTCTATTGATGTGTTACCATGGTAACTTTACAACCAAAGTGCACTCTTCTTATTGGCAGGTGAAACAGCTCCACTTTGCTTTTAGTGGCTGAAAAATACAACAATTAATTATAGGTTGTGAGGCAACAAAACACAAGCCAGAGGTGTTTTCTGTTTACTAATAGTCCAATAAAGCAGGGAGGATTTTTGAACATAACTTTCATAAAAAAAACAAAAAACAATAATAATAAAAAATACTCAGAGCCTTGTAAATATAGTAATTACGACCTATACATTTATATCCCATAAACTGATGAGTTGGGAAATTGCTGAGTACAGGAGAAAATCCTCCACCAATAATAATAATAATAATAATAATAATAATAATAATAATAATAATAATAATAATAATGGCAGCAGAACATCCAAAATGACCACATCAGGATTCCTGTCTGAAGTTTTTCCGCAGTCCAGATGTGCAGTGCGCCTCCACAACACCCCCGCGCAGCAATGTGAACACGCAGAGCCTCTGCAAGGGAGATTTGTCAAGTCAGCCAGAACCAGAGAGGAAACCAGGCAGCCACAGCAGTCACAATAAAGGCTTTTCCTTTAGATTGATTTATTTAATAAACTTGTTAGTAATTAACCAAAAATATCTACCATTGTCTGTGTAAAGCAGGTCTATGTGGGGACCATGGTGGTTACGGAGGGAGGAGTTTCAGTGTCCCTGGGCAGACACTTCACCCGCCTTGCCTAGCCTTGCCTTGCCTTGCCTTGAATTGCCTTGCCTTGCCTTGCCTTGCCTTGCCTTGCCTTGCCTTGCCTTGAATTGCCTTGCCTTGCCTTGCCTTGCCTTGCCTTGCTTGTCAGTCTGTTCCACGGTAGCTGTGGCTGCAGCTACAGTCCAGTAGCTTGTCAATGGGAGAGTGACTGAAAGTAGTGTGAAGCGCTTTGGGATCCTTTTGACTAGATAAAGTACTCTGCAAGAACTGCAGCTAAAATATTATAGTATTTTAATTATTTTTACACAATTCTAAACAATAGAATCCAAGAAATGGTATACCATGTATGTAGTACATTTTTCCATTAGATCATGTCAAAGTGTATACAACACTTTTTCAACACATTACAAGAGACTGTACAATCCTATAGTAGTGATGTTATAGGATATAATTACATAGTATCATTTTTCATTATATCCTCTCAGTGTGCACAATATTTTTTTTACTAATCTCGCCTCTGTGCCCTGTAGCCACAGGGTAACCACAACTGCCCTGTGGTTACAACTGAGTAGTAGCCACAGGGCAGCTGTGGCTACTATCCAGTAGCTTGCTACCACCAGCGTGTGAGTGTGTGTGTGAATGGATGAATGACTGTAGTGTGAAGCGCTTTGGACTTGTCTTCTGGAAGTCTTCTGGACTTGATAAGGTGCTATACAAGTATAAAACAATTTACCATTTAATCTATAGTAAACAATGCTATCACAGTAATGGTGTAGTATATCATAATTACTACATATAGTATATTTTTTCATTATATCATCTCAAAGTGTGTCCAACTACTTTGCACTATACTGTGCTATGCTATATAATAATAATGTCATAGCAAAGTGACATAATTTTCCATTATATCATCCCAGTGTGTGCAATTATTTCAGTATGGTATACCATGCTGTACTATATACTTTACTACACCATACTATACTACACTATATCATACTATGCAATACAATACCGTACTATACTATACCATACTATACTTTACTATACCATACTATACCATGGTATACTATACCATATTGTGCCATGCAATACCATAAAATACTGCACTATGCTACGCTATACTGCACTATACTATACTACACTATGCTATACAAAACTAGATTAAACTGTGCTACGCTATACTATTCTGTATCACACCACGCTATGTTATACTATACTATGCTATACCATACTATACTACACTATACCATGCTATGCTATCCTATGCTATACTATACTATACTATACTACACTATACTATGCAGTGCTACATTATACCATGCTTTACTATACTGTACTGCGCTATGTTAGCTTGTACTATACTATACTATGCTATACTATACTATACCATACCATACCATACTATACTATACTATACTATGCTATGCTATGCTATGCTATACTATGCTATGCTATGCTATACTATACTATACTATACTATACTATACTATGCTATGCTATGCTATGCTATACTATACCAGGCTATACTAAACTATACCGTATCATGCAACACCCATACTAGACTAGACTATGCCATACTACACAACACTGTATACCTTGTTATGCTATACTATACTATACCATACTATATTGTGCTTTGCTGCACTATACTATGCTAAACTATTCTATGCTGTACTACTACTATATTGACACTGCAGCCAAGTTTATTGGAGCAGGAGCGGCCACAGTTGGAGTTGCTGGATCTGGTACTGGAATTGGGACTGTGTTTGGTAGTCTCATTATTGGCTATGCCAGGAACCCATCTCTGAAGCAGCAGTTGTTCTGATATGTTGCTTCAGTATAATAGAATGCTGAACTGTACTATAGTACTGCACAGCACTATATATTATGTTATGCTATACAATACTATACTATATCGCGCCACACAACACCACACTACGCTATGCTATACTGTGCTTTACTATGCTACGCTATGCTATACCACACTATGCTATACAATACTATACCAAGCTATACTAGACTGTACCATATTATACTATGTCAAACTATACCAGGCAAGACTATGCAATTCTATACTATGCTGTGCCATACTATACTATACTATACGATACTATACTATACTATACTATACTATACCATATTACACTATGCTACACTATACTGTAACAAATTATACTATGCTATACTATACTATGTTGTGCTGTGCTACACTATACTATACTGTGCTGTGCTATACTATACTATACTATACTATACTATACTATACTATACTATACTATACTATACTATGTTATACTCTGCTGTACTATGCAGTGCTGTCCCATACACTGTTCTATAATGTACTATATTGTGCTATACTATACTACAGCATAATATATTATGACAGTATACTATAGTATGCTATGCTAAACTATTAAATACTATACTATGATATGACGTGCAATACTATAATATATGTTATGCTTCATACTATATTATGCTACACTATGATATACTACAGTATGTTAGTATGTTATATGCACTAAATTTTGTTATCTCTTCTAATATAAATTGACACACGGACGTTTTTGTACTTCCACACTACGCTATACTATACCAAACTAAGTATGTTGGCATACTTAGCAGCTATGCCAACATGTATTGTGTTGTAGTCTAATTTATTTTACTTTACAATATTCTACTAAATACTATTATATACTTCAATAGTATTATCATTTAGTGTAATTGTGTACCTCATCAAACGGAATGTATAGATACTATGCCGTTGTATTATGTACAGCACATGTTATTATCTGTAAATATATGGTAGTTTAGAACAGTGTAGTTCAGTATAGTTTAATCGAACTGAATAATGGTATTCTGTATCATTAATCATTGTGTCCAAGTATACTATTTCATTAATACTACAGTGTGCCTGCATAGTGTAATTTCATAGTAAATTACTTTACAATATATGCTACACTGTAATTCTACACTATGGCACTACGTACGTTCTCAATATATTAAATGACTCCAATGATATTGGAGAAATGGGGGGTGCAATAAAATAAGACTGTGTTTGATTATTTTTGGTTCGCTTAAAATCCCTGACCGGAAGCTGGACGTCAGCACTCCGTGTAACTTGACCACTGTAGAGAAAACGGAGCAGAAGAGCGAAACATGGCGACTTCGAACAATCCGCGGAAATTTAGCGAGAAAATCGCTTTACATAATCAGAAGCAGGCAGAGGAGACAGCAGCATTTGAAGAAGTGATGAAGGACCTGAGCATAACGCGGGCAGCCAGGGTGAGGACATCGCTTTCTGGCTTTTCTCCTTCCTCTGTCCGGTTTGTTTGTAGCGAGCTGTCAGATGTGGGTTGCAGAGCGCGGCGGCAGGCAGGCAGGCAGCAGGCAGCAGGCGGGCAGCAGGCAGGCAGGCAGGCAGGTAGGCAGCACACAGCCTGGCCAGCAATGGTAAACAATAACAAACGACATTCACTGCCAGCTGGAGCCCTGCTCTCCCTCAGCTCACTGCAGACGGAGCAGGCAGCAGATATCCGTCATGCAGGGATAATATGGATTGTACGGTCTCTAATATGAAAACAGTTATTGTAATATTTAGCTTTGCGGGAGTGCAAAGCGAAGGGGCGTGCATGCCTGTTTGACAGCGCGCGCCCAGGCGCTGCCGTGTCCTCCCCTCCTCGTATAGTGCTTTCTGAGGCTCTGATACATACGAACCAGAACCTACATGCACATGTTTACTGAAGTCAATGATTTGCATTTATTTCCATCGCTTGCATGGGTGCCAGTGACACGGGCTGTGCACGTTCATGAACGCGGCTTAGGGAACTAGTCCCAGGCCCCTGTACACCGATACATGAGTGGCATGTATGTCAAATATAAAAGCCGTGAGATTACGTGAAATTTAAGCCACACAGCACAAATCCAACGGAGAAAAGCTGGGCTACAGCTGCTGAGTGGAAGCTGGGTCCTGATTGCTGTTACAGTGGAAATGTCATGAGACTGCAGCCAGCCAGGTCAGGTTAAAGACCAGAGGAGACGCTGCTCATTACTACGTCTGTTAACAGGTGGATATTTTTCTATTTTACTGCTGGAGATAGAATGGCGTGTTAACAGAAATGTGATTTGATACGTTTAGCAATTAGATTTCATCCCAGGAGCAGTCCAAGGTTATGTGTGGCCCTAAGCAGAAATTAATTTGGGGGCCCACTTTCAGCAGATCTACTTACAAACAGAGTATAGATAAAAATGTGATTGTTGCTCAGTTGATATATGACACACTGTTAGCATAGCGTTCAATTTGTCAAACTTTATCTTAGTGTGTAAACAAACTAAGCATTTGTAGATCACTCTTAATCATAGTTTTTATCCATAAAAATAAATTATTTAGATGAGGAGTGATTTGGTTCTTTCAAATGGAAGACATGTTTTCCATGTAACAGAAAACAAAATGGACAGCTGCAAATGTTAAAGTAGGGCAAACATTTTGGTCTGTATTTAATTCAGCTCAAACAAATGTTCCCTTTGGTCTGTGCCATACAGACCTGGGGGCTCCTATTGAGGGTTTCTCACTTTGATTTTCCCTGTCATGTTATGGTTTTAGACTACATTTACATGAGACTGCCATCTGGAAGCTGCTGGTCTTTCCAGATGTGGATTGGGGAAAAGTTTCACTTTCAGGCGGCAATGCCTTAAGACCTTGAATCCTCTGTAGTTGTCATGCCAGACCACTACATGGCACTGTGATTTTAGCATGTCACCACAATGCACATGTGTTTTTGACCTGCAGCTGTGATTGCTGGAAATGTAGAAATGAGAGGCTGGATTGCAACAAAAAGGTTACAGTTTCATTGAAAATCGTCTCTATATAGACAGGGCCTTAAAGGGACAGTATTATGTATTTATCAGCCATGTTATAGCACAATCTAGTAACTATGTTAACTTCGGTTGTCATAAAAATGCTATATATGTAAAACATGACTTAAGAGAAATTTGACTTCATAATTTAACACCTTGAAATTAGGCCTCTGTCTCTTTAAAAACTCATGCTCTTTCTGAAACTCCACCTTCAGGAAGTCATCACAACATGGCTCCTCTGATAACCCTTTACAATATTTTAATGAGCTCAGCAAATGCTCCGGATCTCTGAGGAGGATGTGTACCTTTAGGGTGGCAGTCAGTCCACCCAAGCGGTTTGCATAGCTTAATGGTTGCCATGGAGATTAAAGGATTTATCAAACATTAAATAATCAAAGCAAGACTCCAGGTATATTTTTGATGAGGGAATAACATTATTACCTGACGTAAAACCCCCAAAAGTGAATTTTACACAACGCTGCCCTTTTAAAAGTTCCGAGCCTCTTGGTCTCCATTGGAGCATGTAATTCTTGACAACAGACAAGGTTGGGCTAACCAACTGATGTACCAGACAATGCCTGGTGGGCTGACACACATTTATGGGCTAGCCTGGTGCTGTCATAATTTAATAAAAAAAAGGTTATTGTAAGTAGTTTTTGTTTACATCGATGGACCATTGGTGAATTTTCTTGAAGGACATTGGGCCAATCCGATGAAATCTCTCAGCACTTCTGCCCGACCCTCCCGTCCCTTTTGACCAAAGTTATTAGATTAAATTTGAGCTGGCCGGACTTGGTGAAAAGTGCGTGGCACCACAAAAACAGAAAAAGCACAGACGAGATGTAGAAAAGCTGTAAGAAAAATGGTTTATTAAAAAAAACAAGTTTATTAAAAAAGGTCTGCAAATGGATGCAGCAAAATGCGCAAAAATAACCCTGATGTTTGCTATTGCCACCACAAGCTGTACTGCAGCTTCAGGGGCACAGCCAGAGAAACAGGCAGAATTAGCAATTCAGGGGAACTTGTCATCAAAGGAGGATGAAGAGAGGGACCCAGGTCAGATCAGCTGCTGTAGTCAAAATGTTATTATGCAGTCAGAAAAACATTGGAATAAACATATATTTCATGTTTATTCCAAAAGACATCTCTAGCAGAGTTTCTTTCACATCCACTTTCACTTTAAGATGGCAACTGTGATCATCTCTCCCATCATGGGTCCAGTCCTGACCACAGAGTACCATACATGATCAAATACAGAGAAACTAACCCTGGGATCAGATGCTTATAAAAGTCCACTTGTGCTGCAGCTCTAGTAATTGTTCTTATTAGATTTTCTACCCTGCCAACAGTGAGCAGTGGGTTTCTATGAGCTGTAAGTTAAAGGCATGTCCCTTCCCGTTCTGGGAGAAAGGAAAGAGACAGCTCTGCAGACAGAGCTGCAGGTGTACATTTTGCAACTGTACATCTAACCATCAACAGACTTGGAATGAAGGTATGGATGGAAGTACCTCTCAAAAGTATTCACACCCCTAGAACCTTTTCACTGCATGTCCTGTGACAACCAAAAATTTCATTGTACTTTGTAGGGATTTTATGTGACAGGCAATGCACTTGTAACCAACATAAATCAATATGTGGTAGAACCATCTGCAAGTCTTTTGGATACGTCTCTACTACCTTTGAACACCTGGAGGCTGAACTTTAAATCCCTAACTCTTTTTGAACTAGTATTGACTCAGTCAGAGCTTGTGACCAGGAGTTATTAAGAGCTGCCACCGGTACTCTACTTAAGTCTGAGTGTAATGTCTTCATACTAATACATAAATATCTCTGATCTAAATGATTCCATTGTATCTCTGGCTGTATGCTAAGGTTCGCTGTCACGCTTGAAGGTGAACATCCAGCCACGTCTAAAGTCTGCTGCAGCCACTAGCTCCCTCCATCCAACCTTTAGCTCCATCCAGCTTTGCATCTGAAGAACTACATAACATACATGTTATATGGGGAGAATAGTGAAGTAACTGAACAGCGTTTTGCATGTGGAGCATAAAGTTCAGTTTTAATTTCATTTGCCCGGAGCGCCTCCCTCTTTCCACAAGTTTGCTGTGTCCCCTACAGGCTTGTGGCTAACTTCGTATGGCTTTCTTTCAAGGATTTAGTAATCTTGCCACTTTTCCACAAAGGCCAGATTTGTTGAACACATGCCAGCTTAGTATTTTCTGCACTTATCATTGAATACAGAATCACTTCACGCCATATATGAAGACCTTGAATGCAATAAATGTTGGATAATTAACCTGTATAATCTCAAATTTTTTCCTGCAAAATAAGTGCATGCATTTCAATCCTTGGACCTCCCTAACACATGATATTTATGAATTATTACTTTTTATGTTGGTTATGTTTATACTTGGCAACAATTGTTGCCGGTGGGAAACTTCATAGTCTATATTACACAAATATGGCCCATTTACACATACTGTATATAAAGATATGAAAAATCATGACATGCATAATCTATTATAACAAAGAATGGCTACAAGAGTGTTCAGAAATATTTTAGATACATAAAGATTCAATGCCACATCCAGCAGATGTCATTGTCTCAATGTACCGAGTGACCTTTGACCTCATTTAGTTATTTCATCAATGAGGCAAAGTCAGATGAAAATGTTAGTATGAGGAAATGTGCATCTGGGAGGAAATTCTCCCTGTTCTACCAGACTAAGAACTACACCTTGGCTCTGTCCTAAAGTAGCTTCAGACATGGCATAGTCTTGTATTGGTCATTCAGTGCACAGACTACACTTTGTGGCCGTTTCGGGGGTGAAATAGGGGAGGGGTTCAGCTGTGGGACGACAGTGATGTAGAAGACATCATTTTGAGGTTCCTTCAGGTTTAGAAGATCTAAAATATCTGATAGTTTTAAGCTGTGTGGGAACAGCAAGACATAGAATAAACAGCAAAGCTATGGACTCATATATACTGTATTATGCTATGTATTATGCTAGCGGCAACAATTATTGCCATGCTTACATTCACTCTTATGATCAGAAGATGAATGAAGGGATACAATTTTTTATATATCAGTAGAAGACACTTGAAAGAACATATGTTCAAAATATTTTATTTATTTAAATATTTTACTGACTTCCTTTTGTACAAGTTTGCGACAGACATTTACCTCCAGGGTCACAGGCAGGAAGTAAAGAGGTCTGGTCATGTGACCTTTCACACTAGATACATGAAATTGATACTGCTTTAAGTAGACACACTATTATTTTATTTTAAAACTTAAATTAGCTGCCAAAAGTCAAAACAATTATTTTAGAGCTTCCAGAAGTTAGAGAAAATGTCTGGCAACAATTGTTGCTGGTGGGATTAAACGGGTTAAGCATGTAGCCATCGAGTGTAATAAGAAATACCATGTTTGAGACTATTTTTAATATTTTGTGACCCCAGTTGTTTAATGCAGCATAAACAGTTTTAGAGGGTAAAGAGATAAAATAAAGCCTGTAGTTGTTGAGATGAAAATAATAATCAAATTTTGAAAGTAGCTTCTTAGACTACTGTGATCCCCAAGCAGAAAGACTTTACCAGTTTTTATTTAATAGTAATAATCAATTTTATTTATAATGCCCTTTTTAAACAAGACATTGCCCAAAAAACCTGCAGCTGGAAAAGGAGTTTTCAGAGACTGGAAACATGTTTTCTCTGTCAGAGAAGTTTTCTGAGTCTGAGCTGTTTGCTGCAGCTGCAATTGCAATGAAAGATGTCTCTATATAGTATGAGGAGATTAATACAAAAGCACTATAAGGGTTCAAGTATTTTCTTCTCAACAATAAGTTTTTATTTAAAAAATAAGTTGTTTCTAACCAGTATTGACCGTTTAGGAATAAAGTCTTTACTCTGGGGTACTTTATACAAAATGTCACATGAATGCGATGGATGTGTATGATGACTTTCTTACTGACCTGATGTTCTGTTTGCAGCTCCAGCTGCAGGACACAAAGTATTTGCAGATGGGATCGAGCCGTGGGCAGTACTACGGAGGGTCTTTGCCAAATGTGAATCAGGTTGGAAGCTGCACTGCTGATGTGTCTTTTCAGGTGAGACCTTACCAATATAGCTTCTCTTTTCAGCAGTTGGGTGAATTTGGGGCTCAAATCAATTTGTTCAGTTTGCCGGTCAAAATTAAATTACAAACATTGCCTCATAGACAATAACGTCCTCGCCTTTTATTTGCCACAGTCGACCAGATGTAATAATTTAAAGAACAAGGTAATTCCCAACCCAACCATTGATGTACCTGGAGAATATGGAACAGAAAAGTACCACCTGTCCTCCGTCATCTGCCGTGGTTCTGACCAAGCCCAGTTTTATACGTACATAATCCATGAACAGCAAATACTTAAGGCTGTTGATGAACATGTCTTCACTGCAGACAGCCGCTGCAGTGAAGACATATTCAGAAGGGGCTTCATTTACCTTTATGAGAAGGAAAGGAAGAAGACAAAGACCGGGTAAAAAGATTTAATGCGACGGTTTCTCCTCTCGAAAGCGATTAAGGTACTTTCGGAGAGGAGCTAGAAATTTCTAATTTGGTTGAGGAAAATATCACTGATGAGAAAATAACCGAGCATTTTGAGGCTGGGGACGTTTCAGTAACTGGGACAGAACATGTGTTGATGAGTTCAGTTACTTAAACATTCATGACAAGAGACAAAATCTTCTGGGATCAAAGGGTAAAAAGATTAGACAGGTTTCCTGTTTGCAGGTTTCTCTCCGGGTGCTCCGGCTTCCTGCCACAGTCTGAAATCATGACTGTTTGGTTAATTGGCCTCTAAATTCTCCTTAGATGTTAATAAAACATTTCTTTTTTTGAAGAAAACTGTTGGACAATGGCTCAGTTGGGAGCACTGTTGCCTTGCAGCAACAAAGTCCTGGGTTTGTATCCCCTCTCTCATAACCCACTTTCCTGTCTACTACTATTAAATAAAGGCCACTAGAGCCTTTATTTCACAATAAAGGCTCTGAAACAAATAAAAGTATTTTTGACATTTAATTACAAAATGTCAGAAATACATTTTGTAATTACATTTCATAAATAAAATAGCAAAAAGAAATTTGCAAGTTTCTCTCGGGGCGCTCCGGCTTCCTGCCACAGTTTAAAATCATGACTGTAAACACATTTTATATATATACATATATATATAAATATTGGAGGGAGGAGAAACCGTCAGATAATGCGTCTGCATTTGGTGTTCCCGCTGAAAGCTTTTTTTTTTTTGTTTTGCCCCGATTTTCCCTTTACGACAATCCTACAACGTCTTGCAGTGTGTGGTGTGTTACGTGGTGGTGTGTTGAATATGCCCGATCTGAAATCAGGCATATTCAACATTGTTTTGGCCCTTTTATCGTAGCCTTTGGGGTTTTCCCTGACTGGGAGCGAGGACGCAGCCTGTTGAATGTGACAGGTAGCCAATCAGAAAGCGCGGTGACGTAAGAACGGAGGGGAATCCTAAACAGTCTTTTATCAAACGCCTTTTCTTTTTGTCACATCTTTTAAAATGAGTCTACAAACTATCACGGCAGCTTCTACATTATCATCCCTGTTTGATTATTCTAAATTCACGTATGGTATGTTGGGGGTTTTACTGGTTTTTCTTCTGGAACCGTGATGTTCGTGAGTGGAATCGGTTCATGTGTGGTGTGTTGCTCCTGCCTTGTGGCTGGACACACTAACCGATCGAACCTGTTGGACTTTTATTGGCTCTGTGGTCACAGAGGTTTGGAAAATCAGCCGACAATCCTTAAATCGTGTGAACCAGACCTAAAACTCACAAGCTCTACTTTTCTCATCTTGTCTCCACCACTGTCCTATCGCTCTCCGACTCTGGTCGCTATGGTAACATTTACATATCCCTCCAAAATAAGATAGAGATGCACCACAAAAAACTAATATTTTACTTTCATGAAAATTTTAATGACTAATGGGAGCCCTGAGCTTGTTTCTCTGCAACGAGAAAGTTGTGTCTGGGAGTGATGAGAGACAATGACACCCGAAGTGTTGCTTATGTACAGGGTTCTTGGTCTCTACCTGGCGAAGCAGTTTGAAGGCTTCATTGCCTCATTAGCCAGCCGGTCACCTTTTCATGCAGGGCTTGGAATGTGGGAATCACCTACCGGGATAAATCCATTCTCCTGTCTCTTCTCTGGGCCTTTTCCCCTTTGCAAAGAAACTTTCCAAAGACATTTGATCTGTTTCTTACTCATTTTGCTGCTTGTGGGCTCAATGTTGACGCGCAAGAACCGAGAGAATCTGGTTAAAAGATTTTCACAATAAAAGATCCTCCAGACTCAAATAATACATAAAACGGAAATATTTAATTATTTCTTGTGCAGCCCGGTACCAATTGGTCCACGGACCGGTACCGGTTCGTGGCCCGGGGTTGGGGACCACTGGACTAAAAGATGGAGGTTAGAGGTTGTCAAAATCTCTTCCATCGTTTTAGTTCAATGTGCAGAAGTTCTGGTTCTGGTTTTCCTGGATGTAATCCTCATTTATCCTGGTCATGTCTAGTCTAACCAGGATAAGCCAGGGGTGTCAAACTCCAGTCCTCAAGGGCTGCTGTCCTGCAGTTTTTAGATGTGCCATAGATACAAAACACTAGAATGAAATGGCTTAATTACCTCCTTCTTGTGTAGATCAGTTCTCCAGAGTCTTGCTAATGACCTAATTATTCTATTCAGGTGTGGTGCAGCAGAGGCACATCTAAAAGCAGTGGCCCTCCAGGACTGGGTTTGACACCTGTGCTCTAAGCTGTCTATAAACAAAGAGAGGCTTTGTGTAGAGTAAGCATGACTGTACCATGTTACACTATAGAACCTCTCCCAGCAGGAAAACTGGGATTTTTGAACTGAGTTTACCCTTGTGTGATCAGTCCTTTCTCAGTGGCGATAAGGACACAGCTTTGTGGAAATGAGGTTAACAAAACACACTAGGAATCAATTTTAGGAGATTTAGAGATGAAATTGCTTTTTGCTAGCATTTGTATTTATGTGCATGTAGGAAAAAACAATCTTACTGCAACATTCTGAACAGTTTTGAAATGCACTTTATACACAATCATCATGGGTATGAATGTCATGTCAAATTTGTATTTTCGTTCATTTTTTGAATGGTTCCTTCAGGATGCAAAAATCATACATACAGTTGTAAATGAGTAGAAGTCTTTTGGTAAAGTGCAGCTGAATGATTGTCTATGCCTTTAAACTTGACAAGTCAAGGTCTTTCACTTTGTTGTCAATGATCTGGGCTGACTACAGCTAGTATCTGGAACTAGAATTCATTTGACTGTACCATCTGGTCAAACTGCCACGTCTGTATGTGAACCTATTGTTTGATTGGTCAGAATTTAATCATGACCTACACAGCAGTGGTAAGGATTTCACAGGAGCTCGACTCGGTGTGACTTGTGGACCTTGAATGGGGTGTGTGAGAACAAACGTCTCGCAAACTTGTGACCTCGTATTGACTGTTCGGCTTCGACCGCTGGACCCTCTAGACTGGCCAACACGTAGAACAATTGGAAAATCCAGAGAACTTAATGAAGACCTAATATGGACAGCTGTAGATTTGATAAAGTTGGGAGAGTCTTTTGAAGCCTTTTCCGAATAGTTGTAGACTATCAGCTCACACAGCTGGATGCTAGTATTAGGCCATGTGTCACCACTTTAACTAGGTCTAGAAGAAGGGCAAAACTGTCTGACTCAAATAAGAGCAAATTTTTTAGTGATTGCTATGTGGAACAATGCAGCAATCACCAACTCTCAAGCCTGTTATGAACTGGAATCTTCTGCAATACTGGTGTCACCGTCCACAGGGAAGAGAAGTTTACGTCCCATGGACTGGGAAGGTGTTAATCAAGAAAGTCCCTTCTTCAGAACTGATACCTTTAAACTTGACTGACATGGAGAAGCCAAACACCTTCAAGAGAATGTTTTTTGGTCAGATAAGAAATAAGCTCATGTCACAAGATATGAAAGTGCTGAGGTGACTTAACCTCCTGCTGTTTTACCTCTGAGTGACTCTGAACTATACAGACAGAAAAAAAGAGGCAAAGTTTTTTGATGTCACACACCTCTGCTATGTTTTACTCTTACGGTGATGTCCAACACATATTTTATACATCCCAGCCAGGTTCGTCTCCTTTAGTTCTTGCTTAGCCGGCTTCATTCATGAAAGCTCACATTTTTTTTGGGACATTCTGGACTCCATTGGAGACTTCTGGACAGCTAGCAGCACTTTACAGAGAGACAAAAGGGAAAGTGTCGCTTTAAATTTCAGAACAGTGTGCCGACTGTCAAAAAAAATAGTGGTAGCAACATGCTGTGAGATTGTTTCACTGCCACTACTGGTGCATTGGGCAAAATGAATGCAATAATCAAATCAATATCTTAAAGTTGAAAAGTTATTATCAAAAGAGGTTCCTGTGAGCCAATAATATCCAACACATATTACAGCTGATATGGAAACACAATGAAATAAGCTAAGATTTTGGCCCCACATACTCGGGGATATTGTGTTTATTCTGTGAGCTGCATGTACTCCACGCACTGTCCACAGACGGCTGAGATTTCATGGTTAAGTGTACTGTTAGCATACATATCTCGGGACAAATTCTTTCATTTCCTGCAACTTGATAAGGGAAAAGATATTAGCAAGTTTGATGAGCTAGTGTCGTGATGTGAGCACTGTTTCCTGTGGAGCAGTTTACAGTGCGACACTCAGTCGAGTGACTGAGTATGCATAAAAGCCCCTACAAACTTTCCTTTGTGTGGATGTTTACGATGGACAGTCGCTCTAAGTCTGCCTACAATGATAAGCACTATCCTCTGCAGAGTGAAGCAAGCCCAAGTATGTAGGGCCTTCAGTTTGTGGAGAGACCTTTTCATAGCCATGCTCTGAAACATATTGGAAGCTTCTAGATGATTCTTAAGAAAAAACAACAAAAAAAACAAATTGGCTCTACAAATTTTGCAAGTTGCAACTTGCTAAGAGAATTGCACCAAATATTCAAGAGACTTCCTCCTAGTCTCTGTCGAGGTCTGTGTGCGACCCGCACTCTGGTGACCACGTTCACTGTGTGTGCAGACAGTTACAAAAATACTCCCACTCACAAAGTGGCACCAAACACACACCAGTTAAAGAAAACATTACCAGTGACAATAAATTCTGCTTTTTTCCCTCCTATTGTGGATAATTTCTCTCTCAGGGAAAGATACAAAACCTGGCGGGAAATCCCTTTGTTCCTACTCTTCAGTTCGTCTCTTCCTCTTCTATCCTTGAGGGGACATTGGATTGTATTATCGTCCCCTTAGTTTAGTGACAACTTTGTGGAACAACTGAGTGGAACATGATGGTTCAGCTGGGTTAAAATAGCTGGAATAGTAGCAGGATTTTGTCAACAAGGTTCAAGTGACTAGCATATAGATATGGAGACACATGTCAAGTTCTTTTCTTGGGATTTGTGTACATGTTATGTTCCTTCATTCTGGATTATAACAAATTAACTTTAAAATCAAACTTTTGCAAATCATAGTAGTCTTTTCATTAAATACTTACAGCTGCATGTTGTATAACAAATTCAAATCAATTATTTAAAGCCTCAAATTAACATGATGTTCATGGCCATACTAAATGGACGTACACTTCTCATTAAAGCTTGAAGAAAAACAGCAGACTAAATGAATGAAATAAAGAAGCAATCAAAGCTGCCAAGGTGATAGAAAAATTGGTTTGGGGAACTTTTAACACAGAACAGGATAATCGAATGCCTCTCTCTTTAGGAAAGAAGGAAAAAACATGTCTTCTTTTCACCCTAATTTCTCAGGAAAAAATCGCTCATTCAGGATAAAAAAATTTTCTGTGGTAAATCTTTGAGTACATTTTGCTGTTTATTAGGATTAAACAAGTTAAAATAATAACTAGTACCGGTATTCTACTGATGCACCAAAACTTTTTGTTTTACATTTTTTTAGGTTTAATTTGAATACTTCACTTTTGTGAAGTATTCAAAAATACTTCATAAAAGTATTAAATACTTTAATTTGAATACTTCACCTTTGTGAAGTATTCAAATTAAACTTCACTTTTGAAGTTTAACTTTGAATTTTTGAAGTTTAATTCCAGTGTTTATTTGTCATTTTGCCATGAGTCCCATTATTTGTTCTACAGCCGTTTTGTACTCAGATGCTTTCTTTATTTTCTGCTGGCAAAGGTGGGGAACATGGGCCAAACAAAGCCTACTTTAGCTAAAGCTGACTTCGAAGTTTAAGGAAGGATTTCCTTTATTTACAAATACTTACTTAATACACATAAATCTCTTTGGTGGGAAGGACCATTTTTTTCACAGTGAGTGATTCTGTTGTTTTGTTAATTAATATCTTTTCATCATCTCTCAGAATTCAGGTCTTGACACTAATAGATCTACGCGACACCACGGATTGGTGGACAGAGTCTACCGAGACCGGAACCGCATTACATCGCCCAATCGGAAACCGCTCTCTATAGACAAACATGGACGCCAGATATCCTTTACAGCTGTGTCAGTGCTGGGAGACTGGAAGTTACAGTCAACATGTTCAGTAATTCCTTAACAGATGGAAATCTTAATAGATATGGTTGTAAAGCATATTATGGTAATGCATTTTCAGTAATTTCCCTATTCAGGGAACAATCAAGTACAATTATTTTATGTTATTTTCTATTAGTGGATATAAGAATCTTCTGCTTAGACAGTAAAATCACAGATGAACCAACAACTAGTGTTCTGTTGGTGCTTTAGGTCCATAATCACTGTACTGTAGAAATATTCACGCTAAGTTTGACCAGTTCAGTTTATACTTTGTCCTTTACCACCTTCAACTGAGAGAAGCTCAGTTTCAGTGGTAGCAACTGCATAGTGGCATTTTTTAACTAGTGTTAAATAACACCAAATACTAAAAAAGAAATAGCCCTTATGTTAGTAGTTACAAGCTTGTAAATAAATAAGCAATGAGAGTACTTGGTAAGTGCAATAATAATCGCAGATTAAGCACCAAAACCCTAAAAGACAGAAAAAGTCAATTTCAGGCACGATGGTATTTCCTGCTGTAGCATGCAGAAAGATCAATCTGCCCACATTCATGCATAGAATATGAAACAGTATATAATTTAATGATTTATGACAGTAACTCGTGATTAGTCGTAAAGTTAGAACTATGCGTTATCATTAGGGTCAGGAGGAGAAAGAATTTATGAACTGGTGAATTCCACCTTAAATACTGACACTGGGTTAACTGGCAACAAACAAGTGTGCCCAAAAGTTTAATCAGTACTGCTTTTATGTTAGACATCTAGACGAAATGATACTGTCTGTCCTGGCCTGGTGGACGGACATAAGCAATGATCCTAGAGGAGAGCTGCTGCTATCTGTCAGTTTACAAAGCCAAAGCAACATCAGCTCAGGAAGTACGTACTTCACTCTGCACAGAACAAGCTTTTATTTTTACCTGTTCAAAGAGAGTGAGCAGTTTCCGGCGGCGTGCTTGTCTCAGCAAGTTGGCTCTCATGTCACACTAGGCAATAATCAGAGAAACTGCTAAATGAAAACCCTAAGAGCTACATCTAACACGGCAATGTCGAGGCTCAGTTCAGACTAAGTCCAGTAAAAACAACTGACAAAATCCAGAAAAATCCAGTAAAAAATCCAGAAAAATCCAGTAAAATCAAGTATTATTAAAGACAAAGTTATCATTCCCCTGGGAGTTTTTGGTTTAAAGTCATCTTTTAAGTTGAACTACATGTTTTTACTGACTAAAAGTATTTTGGTCTAGCCAGAGTTTTGAGTCTAAATTGGTCCAAAAATCAAAAAGCTAGTCAACAAATATGAGAAGGGTTTGATTTCTATAATGCTTATAAAGATTGTTCCATTGGTAATTGATAACGGTACAAATGCTTTTCAACATGCCCTCTTTTGAAAGCTGTAATGGGAACATTTTTATTATTGATTCTACTTTTACGTCGTTTTTATCTCCTGAAAGAATGTCCAAAACATATTTACGGACTTGCTTATGTATGGTTTGGATCAATAATGTGACGTGCGTCAATGGGTGCTGTTTCTTATATAATACATAATTAGAATCAAGGCGGAAGAATGAGAAATAAAACAGGAATACTAAAAATAATAAATCCATATCTTGAATTGTGATTGGAGGCCAAACAAAACCATTCAGAGGGCCACAAATGGCCCCGGACCACACTTTTTACATCTACATTTGCATCAATTACCTGTGCTGGATAGGCCAATTTTGTATCATTGTTGGGGGCCATATTTGGGGGCCACACAAAATCAGTCCAAGAGCTACAGATGGCCCCCACACCACACTTTGGTGGTATGTTGTTATTCTGTGAACCAAATGAACAAATAGTAAAAAATTATGATCACATTCTTTCTTTTTCTATCCTGATAGCATTTGAAAGTGGGTGTACCTCCCATTTGAGGTTTATATTTTTTATAAATAGTTACAGTGTGTTGAGGAAGAAGTCTTGCAATTCAATGAACAAATCAGTAAACTGTAGGCAGATATCCATTTTTATTCTGTCTTGCATTTAACAAAAAAAGTCATAAAACTACATGGGATGATGATTTCTTGACCTGAAGTGTCACATTGACAGCTGTCCGTACGGCTCAGTGTACCTGTCGCCGCCTCCTGACACCAGCTGGAGAAGGTAAGAGCGTTTGTTCAGTCTAACTCTGTGGCTCGGACACTTCCTCACACAGCCACACATGTAGCCTTCCACATGCTCTTACATCTCATGAAACAGTTCAGTAAGGTTAATGTAGAACTGAGAGCATATAATCACACCTCCATACTGACTGTGAAAAACAACTGATTAGTCCTGCCTTAGTGTTAATACATGCAGGTGTTAATACCCCTGCATTTCAAAACTACTGGATATGCTTAAAACGTCCATCATAAAATGGGATTGTTGCTACATCGTTCACAAAAAGGTTAAAAGAAATGAAGCATCTTTAAAAACCGTGACTAATGCATGTGGTGTTTGACTGTTTAATTAGAAACCCTTCCACACCAATTTTTGTGTCAAGTGTGTGGGTGAGAGCAATGCTGATGCTCCATGACTTTAACAACATTTCGACCTTGGAGGACAGTGTGGTAGTTGTGGGTGTGTGCCTGCATTTCAAGGCTCAATTTGTTGGAACGGCGCATGTTTTAACATGCTTGTCATCAATAGGCCTGAGTAGCGAAAGCGCTGTGAAGGCCTATTGTAATCATACTGTTTCTCATTATTATGATTCCGTCAAATGACTTGGCTTTATGGGGGCTTTATCATATTCAAAAAGTCACCAAACTTCACGGAAAATTGTCCCCTAGTAAAATTTTTGGATTCTGGTGGAATCGCAAGTGGACGTGGCCAAACTGCTCTATAGCACCCCCTAACGTGAGATAAGAGAAACCGTAGGTCGTAGAGATCTGAAACTCGCTACGTAGGTAGATCCCCCCAAATCAAGAAAAAAAGTCTGTTAGATGTACCCCCTAAAAAGTACAGAGAGGCGGCCATTTTGGGTCAAAGGTCAAATTTTGGCGATTTTAATTTTTACTCACGTCAAACTTTAATGAACTCCTCCTAGGGATTTCGACCTATCAGCTTCATTAAGGATGCAGTTAAGGGGTGGGGCATTAAAAGTGATCAAAACAGTGACTTTTTGTATATGTTGAGTGGGCGTTGCTAGGTGCTGAAGTTGGCATTCTCGCCAAAGAAAACGAAACGCTATAACGTTAACAAAAAAGTTCATTTGGCACCAAACTTGGCATGAGTGATCTGGTTGGTTGCTTGACCATCCTATGTCATCATAGTCTGACGTCATGTAAGCCCCGCCCCCTCAGAACAGGAAGTGCCTTTTTTTACTTGGAAAGCTCCGTCTCTGACCCCCTGGAGCTAATCAAGATGATCTTGTGTCAGAAGACAGATAACTAGTTGGCCTCACTTGCTTTAAAGCGCAAAGAGATTTTATTAGAGCAGGTGGGCGTGGTGGCGTGGCGAACTTACAGGTGACTCCGTTGCCATACGTTTGGCTCTAAATTCCACATATTTCACTTGAGCTGCACCATAGTCATTGGGATCGATCCTTATCCAACCCCCGACAGGAATGCAGTCCAATATTTGGTGGGCGTGGCGTAATTCCTCCACAGTGCCCCCTAGAATATTTTAAATGATCAGCTCCAAGCCATGCTTTAACCTAGGATTATGAAACTTGGTATATGTGTGTCTTGTCAGGACCTACAAAAAAGTCTCTTGGAGCCATGGTCCAAATCCAACAGGAAGTTGGCCATTTTGGATCAAAGCCCCCATCATGTCCATTTTATTGACGTCATATCTGATTGAAGTTGTCCTATATACAGACTTCAAAATCACTAAACACATTCTGGAGGCATAGTAGGTCAAAAATGATCTTACAATTTTTTGTACATCAAAGCATCTGGGCGTGGCTAAGTGTCAAACTTTGACTATTCACCACGAAACATGAAGGTGCAATAACTTCCACAGGTAAGGTCAGAACTGCATCAAACTTTCCATGTCTCATTATAGACCAGCCCTGATCACATTCACATGGTCAATTTGTGACATAATCTAAGCCCTGCCCCTTTCCAACAGGAAGTCACCTGCTTTTTCTGCTGGATGTTTTACTTTTACTCTATGATTCATATGGGTTTAATCCTGTGCCAACTGATATAAAACGACATGATGATGAACTCTGTCAATACTGGCTGCTGGCTGAGCCGTGTGGGCGTGGCAGAACGGTGAATTTCACTCCCTCGCTGTTTGCATACGATTGTATCTAAATCACACATGCATCATCCAATTTATACCCAACTTGTTATGATTGACTCTTGTGAATCTCTACAGAGCCCAATAGCTGTAATTGTAATTTCTCTCCACTGCACCCCCTTAGGTTAATCCATCAGCTATATCGCCTTACTGCATCAGTTGATCTGCACCAGATTGTGGGTGCATCGTCAGGGAGCGCATCGATGTGTATTGCGTCTGCGGTGGCGAGCTGGCGGCGGTGCTGGAACCCCCGCGGTCGCCAATAGGCTGGAACAGCGCTGAGCTGTGATGGCCGCTTGCGGCTTTAATTATATATACAATCATAAATAAAGACGTTTATGTACACATTTAACACTGACGGTCTAAGCTGAAAGAAATATGTTTATCTTTTTCAGAGGCAAAAGAATAAGTAAAATCAGATTTTCTTTGAGCTCTGAACAGAGGCTGGACTGGAGACATGCTCTACACCTGCTGATTTTGATTTTGGACTACATATTTAAAAAAAAAAACATTGTTTTTTTGTTTGAAAAGCTGCTAAATATAGCAAATATATTGCTAAACTGACAAGAGTGGGGTGACTGGAGTTAAGTACAGTCGTGCAGACGTGCCCTGGTGGGCAGTCTGTCAGTCAGTTCTCTGTCATGGGGATTGAAAAGGGGACAGTGATTGATTTTCTGATCTTTGTGGAGGTAAATAAGTTCAGTGGATGATATCAGTTTCTCATGTAAGTATTTTTCAATCACTAATCTCCCAGAATTAAGGAAATTGGGGCTAATTTATTGGTGCACCCTTATATATGTGTATATCACACCTCTGTCATAGAGAGCTATACTATACCAAATATCTTTGGTGATAACTCTCACTAGCTGCGTTTTCATTGACTAGGATGTGTTAATTACGCCATTTGATATATCGAAAATAAATTTGCTTAATTGAGTTTTTCAAACTCGTTTTTAAATTAAAATTTGGCATCATGGGGTGCTGTGGTGGCGCAGTGGCAAAGCATGACCCACGTATACTGGCCTTAGTCCTTGTGGCGATAGTCTCATTACTCTCTTTCCTGTTGAACTACCTTCTTATAAAGGCCACTAGAGCCACCAAAACCTTTAAAAAAAATTGGCATCACAAAAGTCACATGATCAATGAGTTAATGTTGACTGTGGTGCAAACCACAAAAAAGACGATGGCAGGAAGTAGTTTAAGGATGATGGTGCGGCATGTTTCTTAATGACCTAATGTGTACAATCTTATTCACATGTGATTTTACTTATTTAAAAGAAATACATCCAGTATGGCCTGGTGTTTTTTTTTTTTTTTACATCAGTGGAATATTGACCAACTTTTGCACACATTTGTAACAGAAATGCAACTACTTACTCCAAACTACTACATAAATCAACGTTTTGAGGCTTAATCATAAATATTTCAAACTTTTGCTGTGTTTTTCAATAGCACCCAAGTTATGCATGAAGCCTGCAGAAGCATATTTCAGTCAAATCTAGTGTCTGCCTGACGTGTCTGCCGCTTGCAGACACGGCAGGTTGGGGCAGAGGGTTCTTACTTCTATCTTCTTCTCTGACCCACTTTTCCTCATGCAGGACAACTTTTACCTTTGAAAACTAAACTTTATTCTTTCAAAGAGTAAACAAGCACAACATTATGGATGACATATTCACATGCTGATTTGCTTGTTATCTAGATTATTTCCTACATTTCACTGTATGTATTGTTTCCTGCAGGACAAATTCAGACTCAGCCCTGCATCAGAGCACTCTGACTCCTGCACAACACGCCTCCTTCACTGGAGGCTCTCAGGAACTTCAGCCAAAACGAGGTACAGGACATGGCAACACTAATCATACTTTTCTTTTGAGTTACCGTGGGTAAAGGAACGTTTCGGTGTCCTAAACTGGTTTAAGTCGCTGTATGTAGAGCAAGTTGTTTGCTAGCTCTGCCTTTAATCAATTAGTTTGTGCTCCTAATGAGGCGTGTGCGTATGATCTGAAGTGGACAGCTGTTTTGTTGTGATCTTGTTTCCCTGTGTGCTGTGTTGCTACTTTCTCTTGATGGTTCAGTCGAGTGCCCTCCAGTGCATGATGAAAGGGTCTGTATGTTGCTTTGAAGGCGTAGAAGGAAAATTGATTGGTGGGAACATGTGCTGGCTGATGAATGTTCTTGCTAATGGCTTTTTTTTCATTTAGAAGCTTAGGATGAAACTGTATTCATCATCTTTTGTGATTATAACACATTCTGCTTCAGCTGTACTTTTGTTTACTTTTATTTTATGTCAGTGTCATGGAAGAAATTACTTTAACAAGAGTCTGGATGAGAAGAAATAAGAAATTTATTAAAACCTTGCAAGGTGAGAAAAGAAATACAGAGTCAAAGGAGTCTGTCAAGTCTGCTCTGACCAACAGTGTATCTGGCTTCCTTTTATAGGTTCTGGTGAGAGAAGAGAGACTTGATTGGACTATAAGTGTGAATCCCCGATTGTGATGTACCAGGGATTCTGTGGAGCCCAACACAGATGGTTTTGCCATTTGTTAATTGTTAAGGATAGGGGATTGTTCTTTCATGCTAAAGAGGGCACATAAGTTCTACGTTGGGGAAGTAACAGATAGCCTCCAGGATCAAGGAGCTCTCCCCTGCTGTTATATAGTACTGCAGAGGTCTATCTGAGAGCAGTTTGATCAATATCATGATAAGACTATGCAGATAACCTAAAGCAGAAGAGGGATGAGGAGCACCTTGTAAAATTTTCCATTACAGTCAGTGAGCTTTTCTTTTTTATCTAAATATCAGTGCATCACAATTAGCATGAGCTGATGTGCTCTAGCTCATTATGAGATGAAATAGAATTGATGTCTGTGCAGCAAAGAAACTGAAAGGACTGTTTTCTGTCTCCATCGGTCCAGTTCTCCTCCTCACTGTGCCAGGGTCTGGAGTCCTTAAGCAAGAGGTTGATGAAGACGGACAGAAGCAGAGCTGGGACTGTAAAAAGGTAGAAACTGGATGTGAGGATTTTTCAGACCTTTGTGGGATCCACTCACTACCTTTGCTGTAATTTTCTGTCCCTTCAGAATGTGTCACAGAATGAACCCTGTCAAGTTCCTGGCATCCAGTGAGTATTTTACTGCTTTTATAAAAAGAAAGGAGAAAAAATATATGGGGGATTGTTGCAGAAGTTCTGTGTGCTGGACCATGTGTATACCAGCCAATCTCAGTGTGTGAACGGTTGGGAGTTGATACATTCGACTCCTGGAAACAATAGAGACTTACAGACCATACCCTTTTAAAATTATAGCTTCAGTTCCGTCACTGGGACAAACGAACAAAAGGTGATATATTTCACAGAAAAAGGAAAATGGAAGGTTAACTCAGATGAAATGCATGCGTTAATAACGCATTAACGTTAATAGCTCTACTTCACACACATGTGGTCAACAAATATATTAAAAATACATTTCTATTTGAATTAAACCCATCTGACTTCAATTAAAACACATTTTATCAGCTTAACAGCCAGAAAGCCAATGAGCCAAAAGACGAGTGCGGTCCAGTCCAGCGTTCTTGGATTCACAGCATTGTCTGTTTCCTGCAGCATATTCCCGACCCCAGAGCAGCAGATGGCTACGTCTCTGAAACCAGGGGCCCACAACAGTGGCGGCTCTCTTCCTGACCTGACCAACATCCAGTTTCCTCCCCCTCTGCCCACCCCGCTGGACTCAGATGACACGGCAACCGTCTCGTTCGGCTCTGCCAGCAGCACTCAGACTCCAGGTATTCCTCACATGGAGCCATGGACTCATTCAAAACTTATTGCTGAGTTCTAATTCCTGATAATCTCAAACACATCTCTATAGGGCTTTTCATTTCAAACTTCTGTTAGTGCCAGTTTCATGTGCTTTTAAGAAGACTTTCCTTGTGCTGTTATTTTGTACTGGGTAGGAGGGGACACTTCTCAGCCAACAGTAACCATGGAAATGGAGCCTGGCCAGGAGAACATGGTTCCTCTCATCCTGAATGCAGGAGACTCACACCAGCAGCAGAACCTGCAGCTCTCACAAACGTCTCCAGAACTCCCTCTATCCCAGGTATTCTCTGCTCCAACAAGGAATTGGGACAGAGAAATTCTTATTTTACTTTATTTTACAAGCATGGAGAAATCATCAAAGAAAAAGAGACTAAATCTACAAAAGAATCTGCAGGTTAAACCTGTCAGTGGTGACGTGAATAAAGCTTTTTGCAGTTCATGTCGTTGGAAGCTTTCAATTGGACATGGACGGGAGAACAATTTATCTCAGCTGTTTAAATCAAGTTAATGATAAATAAAATACTTTTCAGCTTGCTATTTCATTAGTGTTAAATTCTGTTTGCATAGTGATGTCTCCTTGCAGTTGCAGTTTGGGTTTAAAAGCAACATCCTTCTGTTTACTCAGGCATCACCAACTCACCAAGTGTAAGAAAAAAAACATTGTGTTGATTAATTCCATCTTTTAATTGTTACGTAAAAGTAACAGAAACAAAATTAAATCTTGTTTAGGTGGATGTGGCTCAAATGTTGGAGATATTGGAAATGTTATGCAAAGACATTGCAGATGATGCCTCATGTATTTTGGAGGTACTGAGTTGGCAAGCCAACATCTCATGCTCCAAATGACAATCTTGTCATGTGAATCAGTTTGCGTGGCAAAGTAATAAATAAATAATAATAGCTTGTTGATAAATGGGTCTGTAACATTTCAGTGCGGTTCCAGATTGATTGCGGTTCAAGTTTTGTTTAAAGCTTAAACAAAACTTACAGAAAATATCATCTGATGCTTCATGAATTTAGCTGTTTTCAAAAAGGTAAAATGTTCTGACTTTTGTTTCAGTTGCTCTCCGGTGAAATATCTGTTGATATCTTAGCCCAGCCCAGCATAGGTTAAATCAGCAGTCTCCAACCTTTTTAGTCGCGTGGACCGGTCAGCCCTTCGCAATTTTGCTGCAGACCGGGGGGGGGGGGGGTCTTCATTCTGCTGCAAGTTGGCTCAATTTTGACGCGCAAGACGTAATCGGTAAAATCTGGTTTAGGATTTTCAAAATAAAAGATCCGGAAGTACTTAGTTCATTATTTCATGCGCGGCCCGGTACCAATTGTACCGGTCCGCGGCCCGGTGGTTGGGGACCACTGGGTTAAATGACTCAGACACACACCTGAAGCTGCATCAGTGTCTATTTCATTAACAACATTGTCATGTTAAAGAGTTAAAAATGGCTAGATTTGTTACCCAGTAGACTCACACTATAGGCCTCTTCAAAGAATCTGTAGTGCTAGTGGACTTCATTCACAGTATTTTTTCAAGATGTGTGCAGAACGAAAAGGGACAAAGACAAACATCAGATGTCCTGAGGTTGGGAATTCAATCCTGGATTTATCCAGAAAATTGCATTTCTGTTAGGGTTTTAATATTTCAAGGGTCCATTAATGTCACCTCTCATTGTGTTTTTTTTGTGTGTCTATGTGTGTGTTCTCCCCAGGCGGCCATCAGTGCTATGAATCTTGAACAACAGTTGTCTCAGTATTCTTTCATCAATCAGCAGTCAATACCCCAGACACACCAGAACCAGCAAGTGAGTTTCTGTCCAACGTCAGCTGTTATGCAAATTGTTCAACAGTTAACCTGATCCCACATTACACTCCCGATTAACATTCTGAGAGCAGGAAAAAAGCATTAGCATTTCTTGCTGCTGCATCATAACCAAATGCTTTAAATTGCCAAAAGAAGAAACAAGAGTAAACAACAAAAAATGCTGTTGAAAACTCTTTGATCAAAGGTTTAAGACCACAGATATCCTGCTCTGAGCCACGTTGGGCTCTGAGCAGATGGAAAATGACTTGGCTTTTTCCTCCTATAGCACACAGGTTCTTTGAAATTACGGCCTTAAAATGTCCAACCTTATCAGTGATGGAGTGTGGTAAGAGGCTTTGTTTGTGCAGCTCAGCAGTCCTGCAAAAATCAAGCCTTCCTATAAAAAAGGAAGGCTTTTTGCTTTTCTCCTCAGAGGAATATGACGGAAAATTATATGAAAGCAAGATTTATGCACAGATTTGGACTTCTGGAGAAAATCTCCTAAACCTTTGATCATCTGCTGAAGTGCATCCTTGAGTTCAAGTGCAATTTCTAATTTGTCTTCTCTGTTTGTTTTGTCTCTTGCTCATGTTTCTTTTTTTCTGTTATAAAATTCTGATACTACTCTACTACCTAGTTATAATATGAGTCATTTTCTCCCCAGTCTTATCATTTTGATCAGGAGTGCATTTTTAATTTTATATATTTAGATGTTAGCGTAGTGGAAAGAAATCCCCTTTGGAATTTGCTAAGTCACATGACCATTCTTTCATATTTTGAACTTAACATAAAGTGAAAATGTCAGGATCTGTGTTTTTCTGTGTATTTATTTCGAGTTTTCTGTGTCTGAGTCTCCGTGTTGTCCTGTCTCCCTTTGATTGTTCCCAGGTGTGTCTCGTTCCCTGATTACCTCTTGTGTATTTAGTGTCACCTGTGTCTCTGCGTCTCGGTCGGGTCCTTGTCGTCTGATGTTATTCTCAGTCCGTCGTCTGTCCATGTGTTTAGCCTGTCGCTACCTGTGTTGAGCCCAGGTCTTCCGCTCAGCAGTGCTGCCTGGCTTTTGGACATTTTGTACCGTTTATTCTTTATTAAATATCATTATCATCACTGCAACCTGGTTCCACCGCGTCTGCCTCACCACTACACCCGCACTTCATGACAGAAAATCCAGAAGCAATAAGTATAATTCATTACTTTTCATCTTGCAGCAGAGCAGCAATAATCTGAAGTTATTGATCTTAATGCAACCTTATTAGTTACTGACATCATCGTAGAGGAATTCTCGCCACCCTTCTTCACAATGCTGTTTCACTTTTATTGACATTTGCTGACTTTAGGTTCTGTACTTGTCTCTTTGTACCTGGTATCACAACATTTTACTCAGTTTGAGGTCTGGACTTTGACTCAGGCTTTGTAATATCTCAGTATTATAAGAGTAAGCACAATTGATTGTTGACACAGTAACGGCAAATAAAATGACAAATCATCGATCTTCCATCTTTATTTAACAGAAAAGGAGCATCACAAAATATTTCTGGTGGTGTAACAAGACTATTTTTAAATTTATACGTGTCACAGACTGTTTCTCTATGGAATTAATGAAGATGTTTTACTCTAGGTTTAGTTTACTAGCTTATTTTGGATGGAGTTAAGCCCAAACAGATATCATTTATGGCTCAGTATTAGTGCCAAAATTAAGACTATTTCACACCTAGCCGTGGCTACTTCCTTATTGTAGGAGGCTATATTCATTCTGAAGATGGCTACTGATCTCATTAATGACAGTCCAGTGCTGGTAACTGAAAAGCCGACGATGGCTAATGAGAAGAAGATTACTTAGTTGCGTTAGCTTTGCAGAGGCTAGTGACTAGCATGCCGAGGTGGGTCACCCACTGGAGTGCCTGCTTCCTCTGTTGTCCATTAGCAGAGATAATCTAGTTTCTGCCTTGAAAGGGCTAGCATTAGTCTTGAATAGACTAACAGCTAGCATGCTTAGGTTGGTCACTCACAACTTGTACTTTTCTTTTTTGAAGAAAACGTTATCAAGGAAAATGGTTGACCTACAATATCTGTAAGCAACATATATTAGATTTATTGACATGTTCTTTTGTAACACATTAAGCATAAACATGCTGTATAATACGGAACTGAAGTTGACTTTCAATTGAGTCTTCTGATTATAGTATAGTAAATGGCAAATGGGCAATTCCCATTTACTACCTTGAACATCTTTAATTTGCTCTTGTAAAACTTCAATACTTAGATTCTTCAAGCATGGACTATATTATTCTGCACTGAAAGCAGTATATCTAAAATTTAGTTTGTGATTTATGAAACCTTTACTGAAGCCAGCATATCATTAATCATATCAGCAGCTGTCTTCAAGGAAGAAGCCACCTGCTGACTATTGTGAACCACTGGGTTCACAATAGTCCTAATTTTGGCACTAATAATGCAGCATAATCACAAACTGTTTAGGTTAAGATTTGTCTAATGGAAGACACAATGTGTAAAAAAACCCAGGAAATACAGTTGCCTTGATCTACATGACACACCAAAGCCTGTCTTCTACCTTTAAAGAGGATTCTTCTCTCTGTAGTTGTATTATGAGACAATCTTATTTATTGTGATTCCACTGCTTCCTCTCTAGCAGACAAGTCTAATCCAGCTGCCATCTTCTGTGAACTCCTGCCCTACGTCAGACAACCAGACATCTGCACAAACTAACATGACCATCGACATGAATGCGGTGAGCAGTGCACAGCCCATATGGCTTAACAGTATTTGTTTTGTTAGTGGAAACAAGGAATCCGTACTTTGGCTGGTTCCTGTACTTTCTCGGGAGTTAAGTCGGATGGTATGACTGGGTAGATTTCTGTCTCTGTGTGTCCGTGGTACGCAGTTTTAAGTTTTTAGGAATTTTAAGTGTAACTTGGTGCAAAATTATTCTCCTTATTAAAAATTCAAATAAAATCTACATGGTATTATGCTCATCCACAAAATCATTCAGCTGCCTGTTAGCATATTTAGTTTTGCCGTTGTATGAATGCTGAAGTTTGAAGGTGCATGAAAAAGTGGTTTACATCCAGTTTGTCCAGGGAATGAACGGAAAAAAAGGAATACATAAAACTTGAGGCTCAGAAATGTTGACTTTGAAGATCTACAGCAGCGGCCCTGCCAGACAATCTAAAATCTTTATCTGTTTATAAAGCTGCTTTTTAACAACTTCAACAACTCTATTACATTTAAAGTAGCAGGACAATAGGTCATTCATGTTTTGCTGTCTCTCTCTGAGCATGTTTGTGGACAACATTATGGGATATCATATTCAGGTTTGCCTTCAGATTTTTCTTTATATTCTTTAATGGGGCTGCGTACAGCCCTGAATGTACACAGTAAAATCGACGTTTTTGATTTGTTTTTGGAACAGTACTAAAGAGGCAAAATTATGCAGCTCAAAAGACAACAGATGGTCAGTCTGATCCCTTGTTGTGCCTTGGTTTTATTTCTAGCAGTTTTTCTTGTTTTAAATCATTTCCTGCTGTTCTTCCTGTTTCTTCCTGCCAGCTTTGTTATGCAGTGAAGAGATGTGCAGTATTTCTTTTTTATTCCATTACCGTGTTTTGCAAAAAGGCAGCAACATACCTCTATGTATTTTATTGTGATACACCAACACAAAGTAATGCACAAAGGAGAAGTGCCAGCAGCATGGTTTTATATGTTTTCACACATTAATATCTAGATGGTAAATTGACATAGACATTATCATTCTTTTCTAGTCTCTCTGAACACTGAGAGCTGTGATTCCAGGAGCCACACTCACATTTCTGCATCAGAATATGCAGCTTGGTGTTTAGAGGTTCATTTACAGCCTTTATGTGTTTTAACAGCTTTGTAAACTTTTGTTCATTCTTTGCAAAATAGTTAAAGCTCAATCAAACTGAATGAAGAGTGTCTGTGAACATCAGTTGTGGAGTCTGTTAGGCCTGGATTTTGACTGGGCCATTCTAACTCATGAACACACTTCAATATAAACCCACTCCATTATAGGTCTGGCTGTGAGTTTAGTCTTAGTCAGATTTTCTTCCAGGATTTTCTGGTGTTTATATCAATCTACCTTTCCTCCTGAAGAAATCATCCCTTCAGCATAATGCTGCCTCCACCATGGTTTCATTGATACCTTGTTCACTTTGATCCTCCCATGTAGAGCCCCCTCCAATAAAAATGGTCTCTTCTGACCAGAGAACCCTCTTCAACATGTTTGTTGTCTCCTACAAGGCCTCCAGCAAATTGCAAACTAGAATTCTCATGGCCTTCTTTTCAAAATGACTTTTTTCCTGCCATTCTTTCATGAAGACAAGATTTCTGAATTGCAGGACTCGTAGTTGTCATGTCAACAGGTTCTCCCGTCTAAAGCTGTGAGTCTCTGTTGTTCCTGCTTCTCTGATTAACTGTGTCTCTGTCCAGCCTATCAGTTTAGACCAGAGGTCTGCAAGCTGGTGCTCCGGACCCGCAAGTGGCTCTTTGGGTCGTCCACATCAGCTCTTTATAAATTTGTCTAAAATAATGAAGAACCAACTAATGTTTTTAAATATACTGTAGATATAATAACAAATCCCAGTTTCATCACATTCTCATGGAATAATTTCATTGGATTTTCACAACAGAGTAAGACTAAAACTGCCAGTAATATTTATCTTGTCTTTAGCTTGGAAATTTATGCATAATTAATAATTTTCTACAGATCAGCATCCTATAAAAAAATGCATCCGTTCTTTTTCTTCCTTTTTTTTTAAGCCTAAAAATACAAATAAAATGTTGGTTCTTTAACAGTGACAATACATTTCCCGCAGTAGAGATTTATCAAAAATTATAAGTTGTCTTCTGTCAAAATGTTATGCAACAGTAGCATCTCTAAATGAGTTTTGGAGCCAATGGATCTCACTGGGTTTTTATGGGCATTAAAGTAAAAGGAACAAAACAAAAATACGTACATGCCACCCTTTCCAAAGACTAATTTGTAGTGTAGAAACAATCAGGAAATCATAGCTTTGTGTTATTTTCCTCTGTTTCATAATTACAAGGTCATTTGTGTTGATCCAGTGTGTAAAGTCCCAATAAAATACATTAAAGTTTGTGGTTGTAACATGAGAAAACTTGGTTTAAGAGTAAATGTTGACTTATGAGAGGAACGGAACTGCACATGATTGGAGAAGGTGCTCCTGTCTGAATAACAGATGTATCCTCTCGTGTCAGGCCGCCTCCCTGCAGTACCGCCACAGGGTCGGGTCCTCAGCCAATCAGTCTCCAACCTCTCCCGTCTCCAATCAAGGCTTCTCACCCGGAGGCTCACCTCAAGTAAGGGCGTGTGAGCTGACAAGCCCAGGGCTCACTCTGTGTTGACATCACCGTCTGTTCCATCGTGGTTCTGTGGTTGTTTTTGGCGCTTGGGGCTGCTGCCCAGCTCACCCCCCACCCCACATCTCCTCCTCCCTCACAACTCGTTTCTGTTGGTACTGCAGATCTGGGCAACATATTTTCATTTCTATCCGGTCACACATAGAGTCAAAGAGCCCCTATCTAACTCAAAGCTTGTCACATTTCAATGCATATCTATCCCTGCTTGTCATGAGTAAATATGCAAATTTGTCACATCAGATTCCGTATCCCGTGCAGAACTCCACCGAAGTTAAAGAGTCTCCCGATGTCATGGAGACCTTCACAGATGACTTATTTTTACAGTGTAAATGCAGGAAATTCCTTCCCTCTTTTCTCAACCTGCACTATACCGTGAATTTTCACCCTTGGAAAAGATGAAAAAAGGCAAATCCTTTTCAAACTCTTTAGTATATCTTGCCCAGATTTAGCCTGCAGTGTTGTGAAGCCCTCCGTGTCCTCGTTGTGTAGTGTTCTAGCTGTTTTCTGATGTGAGTCCACTACCTGCACCTTTTGTGGTGCTTGCATTGCAACAAAATTTTTTGCTGCAGCCTGAAGTTGTTCTTGTTTGTCGGATGCTTGTCTGTTGTGGCTCTGCAACACAACAAAGTATGAATGAGCTGGAAGATGGCTTTATTTGTCACATACTTCCTCAGTTTCTCTTTCCTTGTCACTCTTAATTCACAAGGCAAATTGACACTTGAATGCACAATATATTGAATCCATACGATAGCCATATCATTGCTTGTTGAAAGCTTGTGGAAAAAAGTAGTGGCTCACAGTCTGGGAATTACTGCAAACCTTTCAGTCAATTCCGATTTTTTCCAGTCGTAAGAATTGGGGGCTCTTCCCGGATTGTTACGACTGGCTCAAGGTCATAACAAAAACAGGAGACCATGCAGTGGTTAAAATGCATAAAACGGAATATTTAATTAACAAAAACAACAATGGATCAGGGATGTCAGTATCAGTGGTGTAATGCAAATGCTGGGATGTGGTGTGTGAGAGCATATGGAAGTGTTGAAGTGCAAAAACAAAGACAAACTCAAATGTGCAAAAAGGAGGGGAGCTGAGGCCTGGCACCAAAACACCACAAGCGTCAAATGGCAGAATGGACGCTGAAGGCGACCCAGAAGGCAGAGACAGCCAGGTTTAAATGCTCTGTGCTCCAAATGAATAAAATCAGCAGCACCTGTAAAGGGGAGGAGCACAAAGACAGACAACAAGACACCTGCAACCCAGCCCATAAGGCCCAGGGCCGTAACATATGTCATTATAATTTCTGTCCATCTCCTCCGCTTGTTTTGGTTATGATATAAATTCCCACGTCTAGGAATTGCGATTGTCCATAGAATCCTTTTTTTTCCCTACACCTCTACTACTTTAAACTTTGCCTTGTAATCAGGGCCTTTAAATTGGCCAGGGGTATGTATAATTTTAGCATCAACTTGGGGTTTAAATGCACAAAAATAAATGAAAAAAAAAACAATTGGTTGATTAGCACCAATCTGAGATCGGAGCATCTGAATTAACAACAAGGGAAGATGGAAAAAAACAGAAACCAAATCTTAATGTGTTGCTTCATGTTGAGCCAAACACACCCAAGCTGAACTCTGAAGAGGTTTATGAGTCACAGTTGAAAGAAAGGCCAGAAGACCTCAGGACAAAGAGCGCTGCAACTGCAATATAAATTAAAATTTGTTTGGACTGCATTAAAGCTGGGCTTTGTATACTTGAGATGAAAAAGAGATACAGAAACAACAGTGGCGAGGGACATGGGTGAGGTGAATCGCTCAGTGTGTGTGTGCATGTGTGTGGGGGTGGGGGCATGTGTGTGTGTTAGTCCCGCTGAGTTTGTGCTGCAGGGGCTGCCTAACAGTGGGCACCGCTGTCCTGCTCTGTCCTGTAGGAACATGTGCAGCACTAAGCCATGATGTGCTTTCAGACCAGCATGACTGAAGAGATGATCCAATTACTGAGGAGCTGATGTTTAAAACAGGGAGGCTATGCTGCTGAGTCTGTGACGACATTCAAAAGAAAATTTCTGAGTGAACTGTCTTGAGCAGAGTGAGGGAGGAAAGCATAGAGTCATAAAGGGGACAACATTTTCAGTCATTCCCTTTATTCTGTGGGTTTTACGTCACCAGTGGGTTCGTGTTAATTAAAACATCAAGGCCAAAAAACAACAGGAGGAGAAAATGCCATAGGAATCTCCTCCCCTTTATCACAGCGAACTGATGTTTCTTTTTGTCAAACAGTATTTCATCCACAGACCTCTACAAGAGAATATGGCATCTAGTATTAATTGATTGATTTCTGATGATTTTGTTGATACAGGCAGTTAATTTAATTAATCAGTTATGTATTTTCTGTTTATTGGGGCCTGCCATGCAAAGCAATGGCAGGAACCTATTACTCTACACCCAACAAGCGTCTCTTTATTATTGGGGCCTGCCATGCAAAGCAATGGCAGGAACCTATTACTATTGTCGGAGAGAAGCGTCTCTTTAAGTTTCTTCTTTATTTTTCTTCCGTCACCGTTAATGCGGCTCATACCGCTGGGTGCACACCTACAAATGAGGTATCAAAACGTGCAGAAAATTCACGCCATTGGAGCTATTATTTTTGGTGGGATTTGGGCTTAACGTGGCGACATAATTCGCAAAAAACTGCGAAAAAAAACCCATTATAAGTCAATGGGAAAAATCCTGGAAATACCCTATTTTTGAGGATTTTCTGTGTCGTCACAAATTCACCTAGAAATGCCATTCAAATTTCATTTTGTAGATACGTCTGTGATCTCTTCGAAAGTGAAGACGGCTCGTCGATACCAGTTACGGTTTGTCCACAATTTGCCTCTAAGCGACCCAAAGTTTCTCATTTTTCTTCAAATTAGAGTGACAGCCCATCTCGGTTCAGATCTGGGCACAACATTTCTTTCTCTCATCACTGTAAATGCTCTGAGTGAGGTACAGATATGAATCTCGGGACTATCGCAGAAGACACATTGAACTGTCATACGCTACAAACGCTTTTCGAATATGTATTACGGTTCCCGAACAGGAAGGATTTGTTTCCAATGCTTCTTTTCAGTAAAACGTGTTTGCTCAAACACACAATTGTGTGTTTGACAGCTCAGAGCTCAGAGCTCACACCCTGCTGAGACCATTATTTGCCATAGCAACGGAACTCAAGAGGCTATTGGCTGCTGATTTGTACTACAAATACGCATCGCTGTAGTTCTATCTATCCTCAGTTGAAACAGATCAGGACTGAGAACTGGCCTTTAGAACTACCTGCTGCTATGGGCTGTATATAACTGATTTAACTCAGTAACTGTTACACATGGGATTAGTTTGGAACTTTAAAATTAAGCATACTGAAAATTTCAAAATAAAAGCCTTGAATATTTTACATGACGTAATTGCTCTTTTTGGCCGTATATGACTTTTTCATCCAAAGCAATGTTACACATGGGATTAGTTCGGAACTTTAAAATGGAGCATAATAATAATTTCAAAATAAAAGCCTTGAATATTTTTACATCAGGCAATTGCTGTTTTTGGCTTTATGTGACTTTTTCATCCAAAGCACTGTTACACATGATATTAGTTCAGAACTTTAAAATGAAGCGTAATGAAAATTTCAAAATAAAAGCCTTGAATATTTTTAAATCATGTAATTGCTGTTTTTGGCTTTGTATGACTTTTTCATCCAAAGCACTGTTACACATGGGATTAGTTTGGCCCTCTGAAATGAAGCATACTGAAAATTTCAAAATAAAAGCCTTGAATATTTTTACATGACGTAATTGCTCTTTTTGGCTTTATTTGACTTTTTCATCCAAAGCACTGTTACACGTGGTATTAGTTCAGAACTTTAAAATGAAGCATACTGAAAATTTCAAAATAAAAGCCTTGAATATTTTTACATCATGTAATTGCTCTTTTTGGCTTTATTTGACTTTTTCATCCAAAGCACTGTTACACATGGTATTAGTTTGGCCCTTTGAAATGAAGCATACTGAAAATTTCAAAATAAAAGCCTTGAATATTTTTACATGACGTAATTGCTCTTTTTGGCTTTATATAACTGATTTAACCCAGCAATTGTTACACATGGGATTAGTGTGGCAATTTAAAATTAAGCTTGATGAAAATTTCAAAATAAAAGCCTTGAATATTATTACATCATGTAATTGCTCTTTTTGGCTTTATTTGACTTTTTCATGCAAAGCACTGTTACACATGGGATTCGTTCGGAACTTTGAAATTAAGCATACTGAAAATTTCAAAATAAAAGCCTTGAATATTTTTACATCAACTACTTGCGTTTTCAGCATTATATAACTGATTTAACCCAATGACTATTACACACGGGATTAAAATAGACTGTTTTGCATGAGCAGCAGATAGATCCTCTATTGCACATGTGTCAAACTCAAGGCCCGCGGGCCACATGTGGCCGGCTACGTCATTTTATGTGGCCCTCTCCCCCCTACCACCGTTTTACAGCCCCATTGATTGACTTAAAATAGGTTTTGAGCACGAATTGACTACAAACTACATATCCCATAATGCCTTCCGATTCTTACCAACCAACATTACGGCTTCTCGCCACTAGAGTGCAGCAGAGTCACCTCAAGCTGATTATTAATTTTCCCAGCGAATAAAACTGAAACATCGACAAGCTAACAAGCTAAAGAGCGAAGTCCCGTGATGTTTCAATCCAGGACTTTTACCGTCTACTGCCCCCTGATTTGATGCCACAGCTTCGACTCCATGCAGCTCGTGTTTTGTCCACGTTTGGAAGCACCTATCTGTGCGAACAGATGTTTTCAATAATGACTTTAAACAAGACCAAGCACAGATCGCGCATTACTGACGAAAACCTACACGCCGTTTTGCGGATTGCCACAGAATAGAACTAAAACCAGACATCGACGAACTGACCAGGGGAAAACGGTGCCTGACATCCGGCCAGAAAACATTGGTAAGCACAAACAAACTACATTTAAATAGAATGAATGTAAAACCAAAACTCAGTATACTGGAATATGCATATAGTTTATTGATTTTGCTTGTGTTTTGTTTATTTACAGAACACAACACAATGAGGATGTGTGTGAGTTGGTGACAGGGTGAAGAGGGATCAGCGTTGTGTTCAAGGACAGTTCGTTGCGTAATAAATAACGAAAAAGTTTTGTGAATGAAGTTGAGAGTTAATATCAAAACTTGTTTTTTATTATTTGTCTGCTTATCTTCAAAGCAGACCATGATTAATTTTTCCAGCGAATAAAACTGAAACATCGACAAGCTAACGAGCTAAAGAGCGAAGTTTAGCTGAGCAGTTTAAAAATACTGAGCATATTTTTAAACTGCTCAGTTTAAAAATACTGTAATTTTTAAACTGAGCAGTAATTTTACATCCATGCAAACTCAAATGTAATATTTAAAACTTGAATACATAAAATCAGTTATTTAACAATATGAGGTGTTGTTTAAAAATAAAAAAGATAGCAATTTCTTTTTATTGCAGAGACATTAGATTCTTAAATTTATGGTATTCTTTAAATGTTGTAATTTTGGTTCATTGTAAACTTTACCTGTAAAAAGTTTGTAGAAATCTTTAACATAAGGTCAATATATATTTTTAAACTGTAATATGTTGTGTGTGTGTGCGTTATTGAAAATTTATATTTGTGACAATCATTAGGTAAATGCTAATGAACTGCCTTCCTGCAGTTTATGAGCATTGAACTGTTACTAAACAGTTCAATGCAAGGTTCATTAGCGTTAGCATTTTAGCTTCAATAAGCTATTAGCTATTTATTTTACTTTTTAGCAATGTTTAGTATACTGAATGGAGTAAATCAATTACAGAAAATATCCTAGTGATTTCCCACATACTGATGAAAGCAATGACGCTAACATTAGCGTTTCTGCTGATTTTAGCTGATATACTTACTTTATAATACTGAATGGTGCACGTCCGCCTCGCTTAACATTCTTGCGATTCTCCGCGTGCCACTGATTACGTTGCGGCGTTCTTTGGCGTCGACGCCGATTTGTGGCGTGACGACGCCGGGCCCATGCCCGACGGGCGCGCCTTGGCAGGCCCCGGCTAAATTTCTTCCGAAATTTTCTAGTTGGGGCCTGCCATGCAAAGCAATGGCAGGAACCTATTGTTATTGTCGGAGAAAGTGTTTCTTTATTGGGGCCTGCCATGCAAAGCAATGGCAGGAACCTATTGCTATTGTCGGAGAAAGTGTTTCTTTATTGGGGCCTGCCATGCAAAGCAATGGCAGGAACCTATTACTATTGTCGGAGAGAAGCGTCTCTTTAATATTATTGGGGCCTGCCATGCAAAGCAATGGCAGGAACCTATTACTATTGTCGGAGAGAAGCGTCTCTTTAATATTATTATTATTATTATAGAACTTTATTTTTCTTCCGTAACCGTTAATGCGGCTCGTACCGCTGGGTGCACACCTACAAATGAGGTATCAAAACGTGCAGAAAATTCACGCCATTGGAGCTATTACTTCTGGTGGGATTTGGGCTTAACGTGGCGACATAATTCGCAAAAAACTACGAAAAAAACCCCATTATAACTCAATGGGAAAAATCCTAGAAATACCCTATTTTTGAGGATTTGCTGTGTCGTCACAAATTCACCTAGAAATGCCATTCAAATTTCATTTTGTAGATACGTCTGTGATCTCTTCGAAAGTGAAGACGGCTCGTCGATACCAGTTACGGTTTGTCCACAATTTGCCTCTAAGCGACCCAAAGTTTCTCATTTTTCTTCAAATTAGAGTGACAGCCCATCTCGGTTCATATCTGGGCACAACATTTCTTTCTCTCATCGCTGTAAATGCTCTGAGTGAGGTACAGATATGAATCTCGGGACTATCGCAGAAGACACATTGAACTGTCATACGCTTAAAACGCTTTTCGAATATGTATTACGGTTCCCGAACAAGAAGGATTTGTTTCCAATGCTTTTTTTCAGTAAAGTGTGTTTGCTCAAACACACAATTGTGTGTTTGAGCATGTATGACTCACAGCTCACACCTGCTGAGACCATTATTTACCATAGCAACGGAACTCAAGAGGCTATTGGCTGCTGATTTGTACTACAAATACGCATCACTGTAGTTCTATCTACCCTCAGTTGAAACAGATCAGGACTGAGAACTGGCCTTTAGAACTACCTGCTGCTATGGGCTGTATATAACTGATTTAACTCAGTAACTGTTACACATGGGATTAGTTTGGAACTTTAAAATTAAGCATACTGAAAATTTCAAAATAAAAGCCTTGAATATTTTACATGACGTAATTGCTCTTTTTGGCCGTATATGACTTTTTCATCCAAAGCAATGTTACACATGGGATTAGTTTGGAACTTTAAAATTAAGCATACTGAAAATTTCAAAATAAAAGCCTTGAATATTTTACATGACGTAATTGCTCTTTTTGGCCGTATATGACTTTTTCATCCAAAGCAATGTTACACATGGGATTAGTTCGGAACTTTAAAATGGAGCATAATAATAATTTCAAAATAAAAGCCTTGAATATTTTTACATCAGGCAATTGCTGTTTTTGGCTCTATGTGACTTTTTCATCCAAAGCACTGTTACACATGGGATTAGTTTGGAACTTTAAAATTAAGCATACTGAAAATTTCAAAATAAAAGCCTTGAATATTTTTACATGACGTAATTGCTCTTTTTGGCCGTATATGACTTTTTCATCCAAAGCAATGTTACACATGGGATTAGTTCGGAACTTTGAAAATGGAGCATAATAATAATTTCAAAATAAAAGCCTTGAATATTTTTACATCATGTAATTGCTCTTTTTGGCTTTATTTGACTTTTTCATCCAAAGCACTGTTACACATGGTATTAGTTCAGAACTTTAAAATGAAGCGTAATGAAAATTTCAAAATAAAAGCCTTGAATATTTTTAAATCATGTAATTGCTGTTTTTGGCTTTGTATGACTTTTTCATCCAAAGCACTGTTACACATGGGATTAGTTTGTTACACATGGGATTAGCTTAACAAAAATTTCAAAATAAAAGCCTTGAATATTTTTACATGACGTAATTGCTCTTTTTGGCTTTATTTGACTTTTTCATCCAAAGCACTGTTACACATGGTATTAGTTTGGCCCTTTGAAATGAAGCATCCTGCAAATTTCAAAATAAAAGCCTTGAATATTTTTACATGACGTAATTGCTCTTTTTGGCTTTATTTGACTTTTTCATCCAAAGCACTGTTACACATGGTATTAGTTTGGCCCTTTGAAATGAAGATTAACAAAAATTTCAAAATAAAAGCCTTGAATATTTTTACATCATGTAATTGCTCTTTTTGGCTTTATTTGACTTTTTCATCCAAAGCACTGTTACACATGGTATTAGTTTGGCCCTTTGAAATGAAGCTTAACAAAAGTTTCAAAATAAAAGCCTTGATTATTTTTACATCATGTAATTGCTCTTTTTGGCTTTATTTGACTTTTTCATCCAAAGCACTGTTACACATGGTATTAGTTTGGCCCTTTGAAATGAAGTTTAACAAAACTTCCAAAATAAAAGCCTTGACAACATTTTAAATCGTACCGAACGGTGCACGTCCGCCTCGCTTAACGTTCTTGCGGTTCTCCGCGTGCCACTGATCACGTCGCGGCGTTCTTTAGCGTCGACGCCGATTTGTGGCGTGACGACGCCGGGCCCATGCCCGACGGGCGCGCCTTGGCAGGCCCCGGCTAAATTTCTTCCGAAATTTTCTAGTTATTATTATTATAGAACTTTATTTTTCTTCCGTAACCGTTAATGCGGCTCGTACCGCTGGGTGCACACCTACAAATGAGGTATCAAAACGTGCAGAAAATTCACGCCATTGGAGCTATTACTTCTGGTGGGATTTGGGCTTAACGTGGCGACATAATTCGCAAAAAACTACGAAAAAAACCCCATTATAACTCAATGGGAAAAATCCTAGAAATACCCTATTTTTGAGGATTTGCTGTGTCGTCACAAATTCACCTAGAAATGCCATTCAAATTTCATTTTGTAGATACGTCTGTGATCTCTTCGAAAGTGAAGACGGCTCGTCGATACCAGTTACGGTTTGTCCACAATTTGCCTCTAAGCGACCCAAAGTTTCTCATTTTTCTTCAAATTAGAGTGACAGCCCATCTCGGTTCATATCTGGGCACAACATTTCTTTCTCTCATCGCTGTAAATGCTCTGAGTGAGGTACAGATATGAATCTCGGGACTATCGCAGAAGACACATTGAACTGTCATACGCTTAAAACGCTTTTCGAATATGTATTACGGTTCCCGAACAAGAAGGATTTGTTTCCAATGCTTTTTTTCAGTAAAGTGTGTTTGCTCAAACACACAATTGTGTGTTTGAGCATGTATGACTCACAGCTCACACCTGCTGAGACCATTATTTACCATAGCAACGGAACTCAAGAGGCTATTGGCTGCTGATTTGTACTACAAATACGCATCACTGTAGTTCTATCTACCCTCAGTTGAAACAGATCAGGACTGAGAACTGGCCTTTAGAACTACCTGCTGCTATGGGCTGTATATAACTGATTTAACTCAGTAACTGTTACACATGGGATTAGTTTGGAACTTTAAAATTAAGCATACTGAAAATTTCAAAATAAAAGCCTTGAATATTTTACATGACGTAATTGCTCTTTTTGGCCGTATATGACTTTTTCATCCAAAGCAATGTTACACATGGGATTAGTTTGGAACTTTAAAATTAAGCATACTGAAAATTTCAAAATAAAAGCCTTGAATATTTTACATGACGTAATTGCTCTTTTTGGCCGTATATGACTTTTTCATCCAAAGCAATGTTACACATGGGATTAGTTCGGAACTTTAAAATGGAGCATAATAATAATTTCAAAATAAAAGCCTTGAATATTTTTACATCAGGCAATTGCTGTTTTTGGCTCTATGTGACTTTTTCATCCAAAGCACTGTTACACATGGGATTAGTTTGGAACTTTAAAATTAAGCATACTGAAAATTTCAAAATAAAAGCCTTGAATATTTTTACATGACGTAATTGCTCTTTTTGGCCGTATATGACTTTTTCATCCAAAGCAATGTTACACATGGGATTAGTTCGGAACTTTGAAAATGGAGCATAATAATAATTTCAAAATAAAAGCCTTGAATATTTTTACATCATGTAATTGCTCTTTTTGGCTTTATTTGACTTTTTCATCCAAAGCACTGTTACACATGGTATTAGTTCAGAACTTTAAAATGAAGCGTAATGAAAATTTCAAAATAAAAGCCTTGAATATTTTTAAATCATGTAATTGCTGTTTTTGGCTTTGTATGACTTTTTCATCCAAAGCACTGTTACACATGGGATTAGTTTGTTACACATGGGATTAGCTTAACAAAAATTTCAAAATAAAAGCCTTGAATATTTTTACATGACGTAATTGCTCTTTTTGGCTTTATTTGACTTTTTCATCCAAAGCACTGTTACACATGGTATTAGTTTGGCCCTTTGAAATGAAGCATCCTGCAAATTTCAAAATAAAAGCCTTGAATATTTTTACATGACGTAATTGCTCTTTTTGGCTTTATTTGACTTTTTCATCCAAAGCACTGTTACACATGGTATTAGTTTGGCCCTTTGAAATGAAGATTAACAAAAATTTCAAAATAAAAGCCTTGAATATTTTTACATCATGTAATTGCTCTTTTTGGCTTTATTTGACTTTTTCATCCAAAGCACTGTTACACATGGTATTAGTTTGGCCCTTTGAAATGAAGCTTAACAAAAGTTTCAAAATAAAAGCCTTGATTATTTTTACATCATGTAATTGCTCTTTTTGGCTTTATTTGACTTTTTCATCCAAAGCACTGTTACACATGGTATTAGTTTGGCCCTTTGAAATGAAGTTTAACAAAACTTCCAAAATAAAAGCCTTGACAACATTTTAAATCGTACCGAACGGTGCACGTCCGCCTCGCTTAACGTTCTTGCGGTTCTCCGCGTGCCACTGATCACGTCGCGGCGTTCTTTAGCGTCGACGCCGATTTGTGGCGTGACGACGCCGGGCCCATGCCCGACGGGCGCGCCTTGGCAGGCCCCGGCTAAATTTCTTCCGAAATTTTCTAGTTGGGGCCTGCCATGCAAAGCAATGGCAGGAACCTATTACTCTACACCCAACAAGCGTCTCTTTATTATAATTCTTTATTTTTCTTCCGTCACCGTTAATGCGGCTCATACCGCTGGGTGCACACCTACAAATGAGGTATCAAAACGTGCAGAAAATTCACGCCATTGGAGCTATTATTTTTGGTGGGATTTGGGGTTAACGTGGCGACATAATTCGCAAAAAACTACGAAAAAAACCCCATTATAAGTCAATGGGAAAAATCCTGGAAATACCCTATTTTTGAGGATTTTCTGTGTCGTCACAAATTCACCTAGAAATGCCATTCAAATTTCATTTTGTAGATACGTCTGTGATCTCTTCGAAAGTGAAGACGGCTCGTCGATACCAGTTACGGTTTGTCCACAATTTGCCTCTAAGCGACCCAAAGTTTCTCATTTTTGCTCAAATTACAGTGACAGCCCATCTCGGTTCAGATCTGGGCACAACATTTCTTTCTCTCATCGCTGTAAATGCTCTGAGTGAGGTACAGATATGAATCTCGGGACTATCGCAGAAGACACATTGAACTGTCATACGCTCCAAACGCTTTTCGAATATGTATTACGGTTCCCGAACAGGAAGGATTTGGTTCCAATGCTTTTTGTCAGTAAAACGTGTTTGCTCAAACACACAATTGTGTGTTTGACAGCTCAGAGCTCAGAGCTCACACCCTGCTGAGACCATTATTTGCCATAGCAACGGATCTCAAGAGGCTATTGGCTGCTGGTTTGGACTACAAATACGCATCATTGTAGTTCTATCTATCCTCAGTTGAAACAGATCAGGACTGAGAACTGGCCTTTAGAACTACTTGCTGCTATGGGCTGTATATAACTGATTTAACTCAGTAACTGTTACACATGGGATTAGTTTGGAACTTTAAAATTAAGCATATTGAAAATTTCAAAATAAAAGCCCTGAATATTTTTACATGACGTAATTGCTCTTTTTGGCTTTATTTGACTTTTCCATCCAAAGCACTGTTACACATGGGATTAGTTTGGAACTTTAAAATTAAGCATACTGAAAATTTCAAAATAAAAGCCTTGAATATTTTACATGACGTAATTGCTCTTTTTGGCCGTATATGACTTTTTCATCCAAAGCAATGTTACACATGGGATTAGTTCGGAACTTTAAAATGGAGCATAATAATAATTTCAAAATAAAAGCCTTGAATATTTTTACATCAGGTAATTGCGCTTTTTGGCTTTATGTGACTTTTTTATCCAAAGCACTGTTACACAATGGAATAGTTTGGCCCTCTGAAATGAATCATACTGAAAATTTCAAAATAAAAGCCTTGAATATTTTTACATCATGTAATTGCTCTTTTTGGCCGTATATGACTTTTTCATCCAAAGCACTGTTACACATGGGATTACTTCGGAACTTTAAAATGGAGCATAATAATAATTTCAAAATAAAAGCCTTGAATATTTTTACATGACGTAATTGCTCTGTTTTGCCTTTATTTGACTTTTTCATCCAAAGCACTGTTACACATGGGATTACTTCGGAACTTTCAAATGGAGCATAATAATAATTTCAAAATAAAAGCCTTGAATATTTTTACATCAGGTAATTGCGCTTTTTGGCTTTATGTGACTTTTTTATCCAAAGCACTGTTACACAATGGAATAGTTTGGCCCTCTGAAATGAATCATACTGAAAATTTCAAAATAAAAGCCTTGAATATTTTTACATCATGTAATTGCTCTTTTTGGCCGTATATGACTTTTTCATCCAAAGCACTGTTACACATGGGATTACTTCGGAACTTTAAAATGGAGCATAATAATAATTTCAAAATAAAAGCCTTGAATATTTTTACATGACGTAATTGCTCTGTTTTGCCTTTATTTGACTTTTTCATCCAAAGCACTCTTACACGTGGTATTAGTTCAGAACTTTAAAATGAAGCATACTGAAAATTTCAAAATAAAAGCCTTGAATATTTTTACATCAGCTACTTGTGTTTTGAGCATTATATAACTATTTTAACCCAAGGACTATTACGCATGGGATTAGTTTGGCCCTTTGAAATGAAGTTTAACAAAACTTCCAAAATAAAAGCCTTGACAACATTTTAAATCGTACCGAATTGTGCACGTCCGCCTCGCTTAACGTTCTTGCGGTTCTCCGCGTGCCACTGATTACGTCGCGGCGTTCTTTAGCGTCGACGCCAACTTGTGGCGCGACGACGCCGTGCCCGAGCCCGACGGGCGCGCCTTGGCAGGCCCCGGCTAAATTTCTTCCGAAATTTTCTAGTTGGGGCCTGCCCATAGCAATGCATAAGGAGAGCAGTACTGACTTGCGAAGCAAGTCAGTACTGCCTCCATGCATTGCATGGCAGGCACCTATTATTCTACACCCAATAGAATGTCTCTTTATTGGGGCCTGCCCATAGCAATGCATAAGGAGAGCAGTACTGACTTGCGAAGCAAGTCAGTACTGCCTCCATGCATTGCATGGCAGGCACCTATTATTCTACACCCAATAGAATGTCTCTTTATTTATAGCTTTATTTTTCTTCCATCACCGTTAATGCGGCTCGTACCGCTGCGAGCCCACCCACAAAAGTGGTATCAAAACGTGCGGCTCGGTGCCGAGAAGGGAGCTATTATTTTTATAAGGAATCGGACTTACGATGGCGACGTAAAAAGCGTCAAACGAGCCAAATTTCCAACTGCCGAAACGCAGAGCCTAACTGACACCAACTGCCGCTTTTTTAGAGTGAGAAATGAAGAGAATTTTTGACCCCAAATTAATTTTGAGATCGCCCTCACGCCCACAAATATCGCCCAATTGGTATCAAACTCGGTCATGACATCGATACGAATGCCTGCTCCGGTAAAATGTTTTCGAAATTTCTCTAGGGCTTACGGTTTTCTGTCAAGGTGCTTCAGAGCGAAATCATGCGCCAGGATAACTGACGCTCTCCCAGATTCACTTCCATGTATTTCTGAAAAATTTCTGAGCTCTGCATGCACCATTTTTGTCTCATCACTGCAATTACTGTGAGTGAGCTACAAATATGAATCGCGGTACTATGGGAGACGACAAATAGCCGTTTCATATGCTTCAAACGGTTTTCCAATACGTCTCTCGGTTCCTGAACGGCAAGGAGTTGTTCAGGCTGCTTTTTCCATATAAACCAATGGGGTGTCTCACAAAGATAGAAATCTTTGTCCACCTCTCTGTGTCACACACACATGACAGTTAGCAGAGGATTGATAACCATAGCAACGGAACACAGGAGGGGATTGGCTGCTGGTTAGGACTACAAATACGCATCACTGTAGTTCTAATCAATACTCAGTTAAAACAGAGGGCTGAGCTGCCATTTAGAGCAATTGGCTGTTTTGGCCAGTAAATAACGGATTTAACCCAAACACTGTTAGACATTTTAATTAGTGTGATCATTTAATATGAAGCTTATGTATTTTTTCAAAATAAAAGTCTCAATATTCCCCTCAGGTTAATGCACCGCCGTAGGCGGTGCAATAATATTAGCATGCATTATATTTTTCTCTCAGGTTAGGGAACTGCCTTGCGCAGCAAGGCAGTTCATTAGCATTAGCCTTTTACCTTAAATAAGCTATTAGCTATTTTCTTACTTATTAGCCATGTTTAATATACTGAGTGCAATAAGTCAATTACAGACAACATTCTAATGATATCCCACATGCTATTGACTGCATTTAGAGAAAGATATGTTCAGCCTGCTTTGATCAGAAAAACTAACTGCTTCAAACAGTTACAATTCTGTCTCTCCCTCTCTGTCTCACTCACATGACAGCTGAACTGCTCTTTAGAACTACAATGACTGAAGGTTAGAACTACAACATGGCTGACACTGAGTGCCTACAAAAGAGGTCTGAGCTGAATGTCAGAACTACAACATGGTGGAACTGTCAGTTACTACAGAGGAGGACTGAGCTGGCCTTTAGAACTACTTGTGTTTTGGGCTTTTTATAACTGATTTTATCCAACCATTGTTACACATGGGATTAGTGTGGCAATTTAAAATGAAGCTTACTGAAAATTTCAAAATAAAAGCCTTGAATATTTTTACATCATGTAGTTGCTCTTTTTGGCTTTATTTGACTTTTTCATCCAAAGCACTGTTACACATGGGATTAGTTTAGCTCTTTGAAATGAAGCATACTGAAAATTTCAAAATAAAAGCCTTGAATATTTTTACATCAGATAATTGCTCTTTTTGGCTTTATGTGACTTTTTTATCCAAAGCACTGTTACACATGGGATTAGTGTGGCAATTTAAAATGAAGCTTACTGAAAATTTCAAAATAAAAGCCTTGAATATTTTTACATCATGTAGTTGCTCTTTTTGGCTTTATTTGACTTTTTCATCCAAAGCACTGTTATACATGGGATTAGTTTAGCTCTTTGAAATGAAGCATACTGAAAATTTCAAAATAAAAGCCTTGAATATTTTTACATCAGATAATTGCTCTTTTTGGCTTTATGTGACTTTTTTATCCAAAGCACTGTTACACATGGGATTAGTGTGGCAATTTAAAATTAAGCTTAACAAAAATTTCAAAATAAAAGCCTTGACAATTTTTACATCAGATAATTGCTCTTTTGAGCATTATATAACTGATTTAACCCAGCAATTGTTACACATGGGATTAGTTTGGCACTTTGAAATGAAGCTTAACAAAAATTTCAAAATAAAAGCCTTGAGAAATTTTACATTAGGTAATTGCTCTTTTGAGCAATAAATAACTGATTTAACCCAATGACTATTAGACATGGGATTAGTTTGGACCTTTGAGATTAAGCTTAACAAAAATTTCAAAATAAAAGCCTCATCATGCCCCTGAGGTTAGTGCACCGCCGCAGGCGGTGCAATAATATTATTCTGCATTATCTTTTTCTCTCAGGTCAGGGAACTGCCTTGCGCAGCAAGGCAGTTCATTAGCATTAGCATTTTAGCTTAAATAAGCCATTAGCTATTTATTTGACTTATTAGCCATGTTTTTTCTACTGAATGGAGTAATACCATTATAGAAAACATCCTAGTGATGTCCCACATGCTAGTGACAGCAATGATGCTAACATTAGCATTTTTGCTAATTTTAGCTGATACACTTACTTTATCATACTGAATGGTGCAAGTACATGTTAGTCAACATTCTTGTCATTCTCCTCATATGATTGCGGCTTTCTTTAGCATCGATGCTAATTTCTAGCATCAGAACGCTGGGTCCAAACCGACGGGCACACTTTGGCAGGCCCCGGTTAAATTTCTTCAGGAATTTTCTAGTTTATAGCTTTATTTTTCTTCCATCACCGTTAATGCGGCTCGTACCGCTGCATGCACCCCCACAAAAGTGGTATCAAAACGTGCGGCTCGGTGCCGAGAAGGGAGCTATTATTTTTATAAGGAATCGGACTTACGATGGCGACGTAAAAAGCGTCAAACGAGCCAAATTTCCAACTGCCGAAACGCAGAGCCTAACTGACACCAACTGCCGCTTTTTTAGAGTGAGAAATGAAGAGAATTTTTGACCACAAAATAATTTTGAAATCGCCCTCATGCCCACAAATATCGCCCAATTGGTATCAAACTCGGTCATCACATTGATACGCCTGCCTGCTCCGGTAAAATGTTTTCGAAATTTCTCTAGGGCTTACGGTTTTCTGTCAAGGTGCTTCAGAGCGAAATCATGCGCCAGGGTAACTGACGCTCTCCCAGATTCACTTCCATGTATTTCTGAAAAATTTCTGAGCTCTGCATGCACCATTTTTGTCTCATCACTGCAATTACTGTGAGTGAGCTACAAATATGAATCGCGGTACTATTGAAGACGACAAATAGCTCTTTCATATGCTTCAAACGGTTTTCCAATACGTCTCTCGGTTCCTGAACGGCAAGGAGTTGTTCGGACAGCTTTTTCCATATAAACCAATGGGGTGTCTCACAAAGATAGAAATCTTTTTCCACCTCTCTGTGTCACACACACATGACAGTTAGCAGAGGATTGATAACCATAGCAATGGAACACAGGAGGGGATTGGCTGCTGGTTACGACTACAAATACGCATCACTGTAGTTCTAATCAATACTCAGTTAAAACAGAGGGCTGAGCTGCCATTTAGAGCTACAGGCTGTTTTATCCAGTAAATAACGGATTTAACCCAAACACTGTTAGACATTTTAATTAGTGTGATCATTTAATATGAAGCTTATGTATTTTTCAAAATAAAAGCCTCAATATCCCCCTCAGGTTAATGCACCTCCATAGGCGGTGCAATAATATTAGCATGCATTATATTTTTCTCTCAGGTTAGGGAACTGCCTTGCGCAGCAAGGCAGTTCATTAGCATTAGCCTTTTACCTTAAATAAGCTATTAGCTATTTTCTTACTTATTAGCCATGTTTAATATACTGAGTGGAGTAAGTCAATTACAGACAACATTCTAATGATATGCCACTGCTTCAAACAGTTACAATTCTGTCTCTCCCTCTCTGTCTCACTCACATGACAGCTGAACTGCTCTTTAGAACTACAATGACTGAAGGTTAGAACTACAACATGGCGGACACTGAGTGCCTACAAAAGAGGTCTGAGCTGAACGTCAGAACTACAAACATGGTGGAACTGTCAGTTACTACAGAGGAGGACTGAGCTGGCCTTTAGAACTACTTGTGTTTTGGGCATTATATAACTGATTTTACCCAACCATTGTTACACATGGGATTAGTGTGGCAATTTAAAATGAAGCTTACTGAAAATTTCAAAATAAAAGCCTTGAATATTTTTACATCATGTAGTTGCTCTTTTTGGCTTTATTTGACTTTTTCATCCAAAGCACTGTTACACATGATATTAGTTTAGCTCTTTGAAATGAAGCATACTGAAAATTTCAAAATAAAAGCCTTGAATATTTTTACATCAGATAATTGCTCTTTTTGGCTTTATGTGACTTTTTTATCCAAAGCACTGTTACACATGGGATTAGTGTGGCAATTTAAAATTAAGCTTAACAAAAATTTCAAAATAAAAGCCTTGACAATTTTTACATCAGATAATTGCTCTTTTGAGCATTATATAACTGATTTAACCCAGCAATTGTTACACATGGGATTAGTTTGGCACTTTGAAATGAAGCTTAACAAAAATTTCAAAATAAAAGCCTTGAGAAATCTTACATTAGGTAATTGCTCTTTTGAGCAATAAATAACTGATTTAACCCAATGACTATTAGACATGGGATTAGTTTGGACCTTTGAAATGAAGCTTAACAAAAATTTCAAAATAAAAGCCTCAACATGCCCCTGAGGTTAGTGCACCGCCGCAGGCGGTGCAATAATATTATTCTGCATTATCTTTTTCTCTCAGGTTAGGGAACTGCCTTGCGCAGCAAGGCAGTTCATTAGCATTAGCATTTTAGCTTATATAAGCTATTAGCTATTTATTTGACTTATTAGCCATGTTTAGTCTACTGAATGGAGTAATACCATTATAGAAAACATCCTAGTGATGTCCCACATGCTAGTGACAGCAATCACGCTAACATTAGCATTTTTGCTAATTTTAGCTGATACACTTTATCCTACTGAGTGGTGCAAGTCCATGTTAGTAAACATTCTTGTCAATCTCCACATGCTATTGATTACGTTGCAGCTTTCCTTAGCATCGATGCTAATTTCTAGCATCAGAACGCTGGGTCCAAACCGACGGGCACACTTTGGCAGGCCCCGGTTAAATTTCTTCAGGAATTTTCTAGTCTAGTATTTATTATTCTTCCGTTACCGTTAATGCGGCTCGTACCGCTGCGAGCCCACCCACAAAAGTGGTATCAAAACGTGCGGCTTATTCCCGGCATTGGAGCTATTATTTTTATAAGGAATCGGACTTACGATGGCGACGTAAAAAGCGAAAAACGAGCCAAATTTCCAACTGCCGAAACGCAGAGCCTAACTGACACCAACTGCCGCTCCTTTAGAGTGAGAAATTAAGAGAATTTTTGACCCCAAATTAATTTTGAGATCGCCCTCACGCCCACAAATATCGCCCAATTGGTATCAAACTCGGTCATGACATCGATACGCCTGCCTGCTCCGGTAAAATGTTTTCGAAATTTCTCTAGGGCTTACGGTTTTCTGTCAAGGTGCTTCAGAGCGAAATCATGCACCAGGATAACTGACGCTCTCCCAGATTCACTTCCATGTATTTCTGAAAAATTTCTGAGCTCTGCATGCACCATTTTTGTCTCATCACTGCAATTACTGTGAGTGAGCTACAAATATGAATCGCGGTACTATGGAAGACGACAAATAGCTCTTTCATATGCTTCAAACGGTTTTCCAATACGTCTCTCGGTTCCTGAACGGCAAGGAGTTGTTCAGGCTGCTTTTTCCATGTAAACCAATGGGGTGTCTCACAAAGATAGAAATCTTTTTCCACCTCTCTGTGTCACACACACATGACAGTTAGCAGAGGATTGATAACCATAGCAATGGAACACAGGAGGCGATTGGCTGCTGGTTAGGACTACAAATACGCATCACTGTAGTTCTAATCAATACTCAGTTAAAACAGAGGGCTGAGCTGCCATTTAGAGCTATTGGCTGTTTTGGCCAGTAAATAACGGATTTAACCCAAACACTGTTAGACATTTTAATTAGTGTGATCATTTAATATGAAGCTTATGTATTTTTTCAAAATAAAAGCCTCAATATCCCCCTCAGGTTAATGCAATAATATTAGCATGCATTATATTTTTCTCTCAGGTTAGGGAACTGCCTTGCGCAGCAAGGCAGTTCATTAGCATTAGCCTTTTACCTTAAATAAGCTATTAGCTATTTTCTTACTTATTAGCCATGTTTAATATACTGAGTGGAGTAAGTCAATTACAGACAACATTCTAATGATATGCCACATGCTATTGACAGCATTTAGAGAAAGATATGTTCAGCCTGCTTTGATCAGAAAAACTAACTGCTTCAAACAGTTACAATTCTGTCTCTCCCTCTCTGTCTCACTCACAAGACAGCTGAGCTGCTCTTTAGAACTACAATGACTGAAGGTTAGAACTACAACATGGCGGACACTGAGTGCCTATAAAAGAGGTCTGAGCTGAATGTCAGAACTACAACATGGTGGAACTGTTAGTTACTACAGAGGAGGACTGAGCTGGCCTTTAGAACTACTTGTGTTTTGGGTTTTTTAAAACTGATTTTATCCAACCATTGTTACACATGGATTTAGTGTGGCAATTTAAAATTAAGCTCACTGAAAATTTCAAAATAAAAGCCTTGAAAATTTTTACATCAGGTATTTGCTCTTTTGAGCTTTATATAACTGATTTAACCAAATGACTATTAGACATGGGATTAGTTTGGCCCTTTGAAATGAAGCTTAACAAAAATGTCAAAATAAAAGCCTTGAGAAGTTTTACATCATGTAATTTGTCTTTTGAGCATTATATAACTGATTTAATCCATTGAGTGTTATACATGGGATTTATCTGGCCCTTTGAAATGAAGTTTAACAAAAATTTCAAAATAAAAGCCTTGACAATTTTTACATCATGTAGTTGCTCTTTTTGGCTTTTGTCGACTTTTTCATCCAAAGCACTGTTACACATGGTATTAGTTTGGCCCTTTGAAATTAAGCATACTGACAATTTCAAAATAAAAGCCTTGAATATTTTTACATCACATAACTGCTCTTTTGAGCATTATATAACTGATTCAACACAATGACTGTTAGACATGGGATTAGTTTGGCCCTTTGAAATGAAGCTTAACAAAAATTTCAAAATAAAAGCCTTGTCCATTTTTACATCATGTAATTAGTCTTTTTGGCTTTATGTGACTTTTTTATCCAAAGCACTGTTACACAATGGAATACTGTGGGCATTTAATATGAAGCTTACTGAAAATTTCAAAATAAAAGCCTCAATATGCCCCTCAGGTTAGTGCCCCGCCGCAGGCGGTGCAATAATATTATTCTGCATTATCTGTTTCTCTCAGGTTAGGGAACTGCCTTGCGCAGCAAGGCAGTTCATTAGCATTAGCATTTTAGCTTAAATAAGCTATTAGCTATTTATTTGACTTATTAGCCATGTTTAGTATACTGAATAGAGTAAGTCCATTATAGAGAACATGCTAGTGATGTCCCACATGCTAGTGACAGCTATCATGCTAACATTAGCATTTTTGCTAATTTTAGCTGATACACTCACTTTATCATACTGAATGGTGCAAGTACATGTTAGTCAACATTCTTGTCATTCTCCTCATATGATTGCAGCTTTCTTTAGCATTGATGCTAATTGCTAGCATCAGAACGCTGGGTCCAAACCGACGGGCACACTTTGGCAGGCCCCGGTTAAATTTCTTCAGGAATTTTCTAGTTCTTCTTTATTTTTCTTCCGTAACCGTTAATGCGGCTCATACCGCTTGGTGCACACCTACAAATGAGGTATCAAAACCTGCAGAAAATTCACGCCATTCCAGCTATTACTTCTGGTGGGATTTGGGCTTAACGTGGCGACATAATTCGCAAAAAACTACGAAAAAAACCCCATTATAAGTCAATGGGAAAAATCCTAGAAATACCCTATTTTTGAGGATTTTCTGTGTCGTCACAAATTCACCTAGAAATGCCATTCAAATTTCATTTTGTAGATACGTCTGTGATCTCTTCGAAAGTGAAGACGGCTCGTCGATACCAGTTACGGTTTGTCCACAATTTGCCTCTAAGCGACCCAAAGTTTCTCATTTTTCCTAAAGTTAGAGTGCGTCTCTGGCTGCTTAGAGTGAGAGATGAAGACAACTTTTTCAGCCCAAATCATTTTTGAAATCGCCATCACGCCCACAAATATCGCACGATTTGTATCAAAATCGGTCCTGACATTGATACGCCTGTCTGCTCCGGTAAAATGTTTTCGAAATTTATCTAGACCGTACGGTTTTCTGTCACGGTGCTTCAGAGCAAAGTCATGCGACAGGATTTTCTGAGGCTGTCTGAGGCTCTCTCCCATGTATTTGAATAGAATTTCAGATCTGGGCACAACATTTCTTTCTCTCATCACTGTAAATGCTCTGAGTGAGGTACAGATATGAATCTCGGGACTATCGCAGAAGACACATAGGCCTCTCATACGCTCGAAACGCTTTTCGAATATGTATTACGGTTCCCGAACAAGAAGGATTTGTTTCCAATGCTTTTTTTCAGTAAACCGTGTTGGCTCAAACACACAATTGTGTGTTTGAGCATGTATGACTCACAGCTCACACCTGCTGAGACCATTATTTACCATGGCAACGGAACTCAAGAGGCTGTTGGCTGCTGATTTGGACTACAAATACGCATCATTGTAGTTCTATCTATCCTCAGTTGAAACAGATCAGGACTGAGAACTGGCCTTTAGAACTACCAGCTGCTATGGGCTGTATATAACTGATTTAACTCAGTAACTGTTACACATGGGATTATTTTGGAACTTTAAAATTAAGCATACTGAAAATTTCAAAATAAAAGCCTTGAATATTTTACATGACGTAATTGCTCTTTTTGGTCGTATATGACTTTTTCATCCAAAGCAATGTTACACATGGGATTAGTTCGGAACTTTAAAATGGAGCATAATAATAATTTCAAAATAAAAGCCTTGAATATTTTTACATCAGGTAATTGCTGTTTTTGGCTTTATGTGACTTTTTCATCCAAAGCACTGTTACACATGGGATTAGTTTGGAACTTTAAAATTAAGCATAATGAAAATTTCAAAATAAAAGCCTTGAATATTTTACATGACGTAATTGCTTTTTTTGGCCGTATATGACTTTTTCATCCAAAGCACTGTTACACATGGGATTAGTTCGGAACTTTAAAATGGAGCATAATGAAAATTTCAAAATAAAAGCCTTGAATATTTTTACATCAGCTACTTGTGTTTTGAGCATTATATAACTATTTTAACCCAAGGACTATTACGCATGGGATTAGTTTGGCCCTTTGAAATGAAGTTTAACAAAACTTCCAAAATAAAAGCCTTGACAACATTTTAAATCGTACTGAATGGTGCACGTCCGCCTCGCTTAACGTTCTTGTGGTTCTCCGCGTGCCACTGATTACGTTGCGGCGTTCTTTAGCGTCGACGCCAATTTGTGGCGTGACGACGCCGGGCCCAAGCCCGACGGGCGCGCCTTGGCAGGCCCCGGCTAAATTTCTTCAGAAATTTTGTTTTTCTAGTTGGGGCCTGCCATGCAAAGCAATGGCAGGAACCTATTACTATTGTCGGAGAGAAGCGTCTCTTTAATATTATTATTATTATTGGGGCCTGCCATGCAAAGCAATGGCAGGAACCTATTACTCTACACCCAACAAAGTGTCTCTTTAATATTATTGGGGCCTGCCATGCAAAGCAATGGCAGGAACCTATTACTCTACACCCAACAAAGTGTCTCTTTAATATTATTATAATTCTTTATTTTTCTTCCGTAACCGTTAATGCGGCTCATACCGCTGGGTGCACACCTACAAATGAGGTATCAAAACGTGCAGAAAATTCACGCCATTGGAGCTATTACTTCTGGTGGGATTTGGGCTTAACGTGGCGACATAATTCGCAAAAAACTACGAAAAAAACCCCATTATAACTCAATGGGAAAAATCCTAGAAATACCCTATTTTTGAGGATTTGCTGTGTCGTCACAAATTCACCTAGAAATGCCATTCAAATTTCATTTTGTAGATACGTCTGTGATCTCTTCGAAAGTGAAGACGGCTCGTCGATACCAGTTACGGTTTGTCCACAATTTGCCTCTAAGCGACCCAAAGTTTCTCATTTTTCCTAAAGTTAGAGGGCTTCTCTCGCTGATTAGAGTGAGAGATCAAGACAACTTTTTCAACCCAAATCATTTTTGAAATCGCCATCACGGCCACAAATATCGCACGATTAGTATCAAAATCGGTCCTGACATTGATACGCCTGTCTGCTCCGGTTAAATGTTTTCGAAATTTATCTAGACCGTACGGTTTTCTGTCACGGTGCTTCAGAGCAAAGTCATGCGACAGGATTTTCTGAGGCTCTCAGGCTGTCTCACTGACACTTCACACCTTGGTGTGAAACTTATTTAACATAGCAACGGATCTCAAGAGGCTATTGGCTGCTGATTTGGACTACAAATACGCATCATTGTAGTTCTATCTATCCTCAGTTGAAACAGATCAGGACTTAACTGGCCTTTATAACTACTTGCTGCTATGGGCTGTATATAACTGATTTAACTCAGTAACTGTTACACATGGGATTAGTTTGGCCCTTTGAAATGAAGCTTAACAAAAATTTCAAAATAAAAGCCTTGAATATTTTTACATCAGAAAATTGCTCTTTTGAGCTGTATATAACTGATTTAACCCAGCAATTGTTACACATGGGATTAGTGTGGCAATTTAAAATTAAGCTTGATGAAAATTTCAAAATAAAAGCCTTGAATATTTTTACATCAGGTCATTGCTCTTTTTGGCTTTATTTGACTTTTTCATCCAAAGCACTGTTACACATGGTATTAGTTTGGCCCTTTGAAATGAAGCATACTGAAAATTTCAAAATAAAAGCCTTGAATATTTTTACATGACGTAATTGCTCTTTTTGGCTTTATTTGACTTTTTCATCCAAAGCACTGTTACACATGGTATTAGTTTGGCCCTTTGAAATGAAGCATACTGAAAATTTCAAAATAAAAGCCTTGAATATTTTTACATGACGTAATTGCTCTTTTTGGCTTTATTTGACTTTTTCATCCAAAGCACTGTTACACATGGTATTAGTTTGGCCCTTTGAAATGAAGCATACTGAAAATTTCAAAATAAAAGCCTTGAATATTTTTACATGACGTAACTGCTCTTTTTGGCTTTATTTGACGTTTTCATCCAAAGCACTGATAAACATAGGATTAGTTTGGCGCTTTGAAATGAAGCTTAACAAACATTTCAAAATAAAAGCCTTGAATATTTTTACATCAGCTACTTGTGTTTTGAGCATTATATAACTATTTTAACCCAATGACTGTTACGCATGGGATTAGTTTGGCCCTTTGAAATGAAGTTTAACAAAACTTCCAAAATAAAAGCCTTGACAACATTTTAAATCGTACTGAATGGTGCACGTCCGCCTCGCTTAACGTTCTTGCGGTTCTCCGCGTGCCACTGATTACGTCGCGGCGTTCTTTAGCGTCGACGCCGATTTGTGGCGTGACGACGCCGGGCCCAAGCCCGACGGGCGCGCCTTGGCAGGCCCCGGCTAAATTTCTTCCGAAATTTTCTAGTTGGGGCCTGCCATGCAAAGCAATGGCAGGAACCTATTACTCTACACCCAACAAAGTGTCTCTTTAATATTATTATAATTCTTTATTTTTCTTCCGTAACCGTTAATGCGGCTCATACCGCTGGGTGCACACCTACAAATGAGGTATCAAAACGTGCAGAAAATTCACGCCATTGGAGCTATTACTTCTGGTGGGATTTGGGCTTAACGTGGCGACATAATTCGCAAAAAACTACGAAAAAAACCCCATTATAACTCAATGGGAAAAATCCTAGAAATACCCTATTTTTGAGGATTTGCTGTGTCGTCACAAATTCACCTAGAAATGCCATTCAAATTTCATTTTGTAGATACGTCTGTGATCTCTTCGAAAGTGAAGACGGCTCGTCGATACCAGTTACGGTTTGTCCACAATTTGCCTCTAAGCGACCCAAAGTTTCTCATTTTTCCTAAAGTTAGAGGGCTTCTCTCGCTGATTAGAGTGAGAGATCAAGACAACTTTTTCAACCCAAATCATTTTTGAAATCGCCATCACGGCCACAAATATCGCACGATTAGTATCAAAATCGGTCCTGACATTGATACGCCTGTCTGCTCCGGTTAAATGTTTTCGAAATTTATCTAGACCGTACGGTTTTCTGTCACGGTGCTTCAGAGCAAAGTCATGCGACAGGATTTTCTGAGGCTCTCAGGCTGTCTCACTGACACTTCACACCTTGGTGTGAAACTTATTTAACATAGCAACGGATCTCAAGAGGCTATTGGCTGCTGATTTGGACTACAAATACGCATCATTGTAGTTCTATCTATCCTCAGTTGAAACAGATCAGGACTTAACTGGCCTTTATAACTACTTGCTGCTATGGGCTGTATATAACTGATTTAACTCAGTAACTGTTACACATGGGATTAGTTTGGCCCTTTGAAATGAAGCTTAACAAAAATTTCAAAATAAAAGCCTTGAATATTTTTACATCAGAAAATTGCTCTTTTGAGCTGTATATAACTGATTTAACCCAGCAATTGTTACACATGGGATTAGTGTGGCAATTTAAAATTAAGCTTGATGAAAATTTCAAAATAAAAGCCTTGAATATTTTTACATCAGGTCATTGCTCTTTTTGGCTTTATTTGACTTTTTCATCCAAAGCACTGTTACACATGGTATTAGTTTGGCCCTTTGAAATGAAGCATACTGAAAATTTCAAAATAAAAGCCTTGAATATTTTTACATGACGTAATTGCTCTTTTTGGCTTTATTTGACTTTTTCATCCAAAGCACTGTTACACATGGTATTAGTTTGGCCCTTTGAAATGAAGCATACTGAAAATTTCAAAATAAAAGCCTTGAATATTTTTACATGACGTAATTGCTCTTTTTGGCTTTATTTGACTTTTTCATCCAAAGCACTGTTACACATTGGATTAGTTTGGCGCTTTGAAATGAAGCTTAACAAACATTTCAAAATAAAAGCCTTGAATATTTTTACATCAGCTACTTGTGTTTTGAGCATTATATAACTATTTTAACCCAATGACTGTTACACATGGGATTAGTTTGGCCCTTTGAAATGAAGTTTAACAAAACTTCCAAAATAAAAGCCTTGACAACATTTTAAATCGTACTGAATGGTGCACGTCCGCCTCGCTTAACGTTCTTGCGGTTCTCCGCGTGCCACTGATTACGTCGCGGCGTTCTTTAGCGTCGACGCCGATTTGTGGCGTGACGACGCCGGGCCCAAGCCCGACGGGCGCGCCTTGGCAGGCCCCGGCTAAATTTCTTCCGAAATTTTCTAGTTATAATTCTTTATTTTTCTTCCGTAACCGTTAATGCGGCTCATACCGCTGGGTGCACACCTACAAATGAGGTATCAAAACGTGCAGAAAATTCTCGCCATTGGAGCTATTACTTCTGGTGGGATTTGGGCTTAACGTGGCGACATAATTCGCAAAAAACTACGAAAAAAACCCCATTATAACTCAATGGGAAAAATCCTAGAAATACCCTATTTTTGAGGATTTGCTGTGTCGTCACAAATTCACCTAGAAATGCCATTCAAATTTCATTTTGTAGATACGTCTGTGATCTCTTCGAAAGTGAAGACGGCTCGTCGATACCAGTTACGGTTTGTCCACAATTTGCCTCTAAGCGACCCAAAGTTTCTCATTTTTCCTAAAGTTAGAGGGCTTCTCTCGCTGATTAGAGTGAGAGATCAAGACAACTTTTTCAACCCAAATCATTTTTGAAATCGCCATCACGGCCACAAATATCGCACGATTAGTATCAAAATCGGTCCTGACATTGATACGCCTGTCTGCTCCGGTAAAATGTTTTCGAAATTTATCTAGACCGTACGGTTTTCTGTCACGGTGCTTCAGAGCAAAGTCATGCGACAGGATTTTCTGAGGCTCTCAGGCTGTCTCACTGACACTTCACACCTTGGTGTGAAACTTATTTAACATAGCAACGGATCTCAAGAGGCTATTGGCTGCTGATTTGGACTACAAATACGCATCATTGTAGTTCTATCTATCCTCAGTTGAAACAGATCAGGACTTAACTGGCCTTTATAACTACTTGCTGCTATGGGCTGTATATAACTGATTTAACTCAGTAACTGTTACACATGGGATTAGTTTGGCCCTTTGAAATGAAGCTTAACAAAAATTTCAAAATAAAAGCCTTGAATATTTTTACATCAGAAAATTGCTCTTTTGAGCTGTATATAACTGATTTAACCCAGCAATTGTTACACATGGGATTAGTGTGGCAATTTAAAATTAAGCTTGATGAAAATTTCAAAATAAAAGCCTTGAATATTTTTACATCAGGTCATTGCTCTTTTTGGCTTTATTTGACTTTTTCATCCAAAGCACTGTTACACATGGTATTAGTTTGGCCCTTTGAAATGAAGCATACTGAAAATTTCAAAATAAAAGCCTTGAATATTTTTACATGACGTAATTGCTCTTTTTGGCTTTATTTGACTTTTTCATCCAAAGCACTGTTACACATGGTATTAGTTTGGCCCTTTGAAATGAAGCATACTGAAAATTTCAAAATAAAAGCCTTGAATATTTTTACATGACGTAATTGCTCTTTTTGGCTTTATTTGACTTTTTCATCCAAAGCACTGTTACACATGGTATTAGTTTGGCCCTTTGAAATGAAGCATACTGAAAATTTCAAAATAAAAGCCTTGAATATTTTTACATGACGTAATTGCTCTTTTTGGCTTTATTTGACTTTTTCATCCAAAGCACTGTTACACATGGTATTAGTTTGGCCCTTTGAAATGAAGCATACTGAAAATTTCAAAATAAAAGCCTTGAATATTTTTACATGACGTAACTGCTCTTTTTGGCTTTATTTGACGTTTTCATCCAAAGCACTGATAAACATAGGATTAGTTTGGCGCTTTGAAATGAAGCTTAACAAACATTTCAAAATAAAAGCCTTGAATATTTTTACATCAGCTACTTGTGTTTTGAGCATTATATAACTATTTTAACCCAATGACTGTTACGCATGGGATTAGTTTGGCCCTTTGAAATGAAGTTTAACAAAACTTCCAAAATAAAAGCCTTGACAACATTTTAAATCGTACTGAATGGTGCACGTCCGCCTCGCTTAACGTTCTTGCGGTTCTCCGCGTGCCACTGATTACGTCGCGGCGTTCTTTAGCGTCGACGCCGATTTGTGGCGTGACGACGCCGGGCCCAAGCCCGACGGGCGCGCCTTGGCAGGCCCCGGCTAAATTTCTTCCGAAATTTTCTAGTATTATTATTGGGGCCTGCCATGCAAAGCAATGGCAGGAACCTATTACTATTGTCGGAGAGAAGCGTCTCTTTAATATTCTTTATTTTTCTTCCGTAACCGTTAATGCGGCTCATACCGCTGGGTGCACACCTACAAATGAGGTATCAAAACGTGCAGAAAATTCACGCCATTGGAGCTATTATTTTTGGTGAGATTTGGGCTTAACGTGGCGACATAATTCGCAAAAAACTACGAAAAAAACCCCATTATAAGTCAATGGGAAAAATCCTAGAAATACCCTATTTTTGAGGATTTTCTGTGTCGTCACAAATTCACCTAGAAATGCCATTCAAATTTCATTTTGTAGATACGTCTGTGATCTCTTCGAAAGTGAAGACGGCTCGTCGATACCAGTTACGGTTTGTCCACAATTTGCCTCTAAGCGACCCAAAGTTTCTCATTTTTGCTCAAATTAGAGTGAGAGCCGATCTCGGTTCAGATCTGGGCACAACATTTCTTTCTCTCATCGCTGTAAATGTTCTGAGTGAGGTACAGATATGAATCTCGGGACTATCGCAGAAGACACATTGACCTGTCATACGCTCCAAACGCTTTTCGAATATGTATTACGGTTCCCGAACAGGAAGGATTTGTTTCCAATGCTTTTTGTCAGTAAAACGTGTTTGCTCAAACACACAATTGTGTGTTTGACAGCTCAGAGCTCAGAGCTCACACCCTGCTGAGACCATTATTTGCCATAGCAACGGATCTCAAGAGGCTATTGGCTGCTGGTTTGGACTACAAATACGCATCGCTGTAGTTCTATCTATCCTCAGTTGAAACAGATCAGGACTGAACTGGCCTTTAGAACTAATTGCTGCTATGGGCTGTATATAACTGATTTAACTCAGTAACTGTTACACATGGGATTAGTTTGGAACTTTAAAATTAAGCATATTGAAAATTTCAAAATAAAAGCCCTGAATATTTTTACATGACGTAATTGCTCTTTTTGGCTTTATTTGACTTTTCCATCCAAAGCACTGTTACACATGGGATTAGTTTGGCCCTCTGAAATGAAGCATACTGAAAATTTCAAAATAAAAGCCTTGAATATTTTTACATCATGTAATTGCTTTTTTTGGCCGTATGTGACTTTTTCATCCAAAGCACTGTTACACATGGGATTAGTTTGGAACTTTAAAATGGAGCATAATAATAATTTCAAAATAAAAGCCTTGAATATTTTTTACATCATGTAATTGCTGTTTTTGGCTTTGTATGACTTTTTCATCCAACGCACTGTTACACATGGGATTAGTTCGGAACTTTAAAATGGAGCATAATAATAATTTCAAAATAAAAGCCTTGAATATTTTTACATCATGTAATTGCTCTTTTTGGCTTTATTTGACTTTTTCATCCAAAGCACTGTTACACATGGTATTAGTTTGGCCCTTTGAAATGAAGCATACTGAAAATTTCAAAATAAAAGCCTTGAATATTTTTTACATGAAGTAATTGCTCTTTTTGGCTTTATTTGACTTTTTCATCCAAAGCACTGTTACACGTGGTATTAGTTCGGAACTTTGAAATGAAGCATACTGAAAATTTCAAAATAAAAGCCTTGAATATTTTTACATGACGTAATTGCTCTTTTTGGCTTTATTTGACTTTTTCATCTAAAGCACTGTTACACATGGTATTAGTTTGTCCCTTTGAAATGAAGCATACTGAAAATTTCAAAATAAAAGCCTTGAATATTTTTACATCATGTAATGCTCTTTTTGGCTTTATTTGACTTTTTCATCCAAAGCACTGTTACACATGGGATTAGTTTGGCGCTTTGAAATGAAGCTTAACAAACATTTCAAAATAAAAGCCTTGAATATTTTTACATCAGCTACTTGTGTTTTGAGCATTATATAACTATTTTAACCCAATGACTGTTACGCATGGGATTAGTTTGGCCCTTTGAAATGAAGTTTAACAAAACTTCCAAAATAAAAGCCTTGACAACATTTTAAATCATACTGAATGGTGCACGTCCGCCTCGCTTAACGTTCTTGCGGTTCTCCGCGTGCCACTGATTACGTTGCGGCGTTCTTTAGCGTCGACGCCAATTTGTGGCGTGACGACGCCGGGCCCAAGCCCAACGGGCGCGCCTTGGCAGGCCCCGGCTAAATTTCTTCCGAAATTTTCTAGTTTATATCTTTATTTATTTTTCTTCCATCACCGTTAATGCGGCTCGTACCGCTGCGTGCACCCCCACAAAAGTGGTATCAAAACGTGCGGCTCGGTGCCGAGAAGGGAGCTATTATTTTTATAAGGAATCGGACTTACGATGGCGACGTAAAAAGCGACCAACGAGCCAAATTTCCAACTGCCGAAACGCAGAGCATAACTGACACCAACTGCCGCTTTTTTAGAGTGAGAAATGAAGAGAATTTTTGACCACAAAATAATTTTGAAATCGCCCTCATGCCCACATATATCGCCCAATTGGTATCAAACTCGGTCATGACATTGATACGCCTGCCTGCTCCGGTAAAATGTTTTCGAAATTTCACTAGGGCTTACGGTTTTCTGTCAAGGTGCTTCAGAGGGAAATCATGCGCCAGGATAACTGACGATCTCCCAGATTCACTTCCATGTATTTCTGAAAAATTTCTGAGCTCTGCATGCACCATTTTTGTCTCATTACTGCAATTACTGTGAGTGAGCTACAAATATGAATCGCGGAACTATGGGAGAAGACAAATAGCCGTTTCATATGCTTCAAACGGTTTTCCAATACGTCTCTCGGTTCCTGAACGGCAAGGAGTTGTTCAGGCTGCTTTTTCCATATAAACCAATGGGGTGTCTCACAAAGATAGAAATCTTTTTCCACCTCTCTGTGTCACACACACATGACAGTTAGCAGAGGATTGATAACCATAGCAACGGAACACAGGAGGGGATTGGCTGCTGGTTAGGACTACAAATACGCATCACTGTAGTTCTAATCAATACTCAGTTAAAACAGAGGGCTGAGCTGCCATTTAGAGCTATTGGCTGTTTTGGCCAGTAAATAACGGATTTAACCCAAACACTGTTAGACATTTTAATTAGTGTGATCATTTAATATGAAGCTTATGTTTTTTTTCAAAATAAAAGCCTCAATATCCCCCTCAGGTTAATGCACCGTCGTAGCCGGTGCAATAATATTAGCATGCATTATATTTTTCTCTCAGGTTAGGGAACTGCCTTGCGCAGCAAGGCAGTTCATTAGCATTAGCCTTTCTATTAGCTATTTTCTTACTTATTAGCCATGTTTAATATACTGAGTGGAGTAAGTCAATGACAGACAACATTCTAATGATATGCCACTGCTTCAAACAGTTACAATTCTGTCTCTCCCTCTCTGTCTCACTCACAAGACAGCTGAACTGCTCTTTAGAACTACAATGACTGAAGGTTAGAACTACAACATGGCGGACACTGAGTGCCTACAAAAGAGGTCTGAGCTGAATGCCAGAACTACAACATGGTGGAACTGTCAGTTACAACAGAGGAGGACTGAGCTGGCCTTTAGAACTGCTTGTGTTTTGGACGTTGTATAGCTGCTTTTATCCAGCCATTGTTACACATGGGATTAGTGTGGCAATTTAAAATTAAGCTTAATAAAAATTTCAAAATAAAAGCCTTGAATATTTTTACATAATGTAGTTGCTCTTTTTGGCTTTATTTGACTTTTTCATCCAAAGCACTGTTACACATGATATTAGTTTAGCTCTTTGAAATGAAGCATACTGAAAATTTCAAAATAAAAGCCTTGAATATTTTTACATCAGATAATTGCTCTTTTTGGCTTTATGTGACTTTTTTATCCAAAGCACTGTTACACATGGGATTAGTGTGGCAATTTAAAATTAAACTTAACAAAAATTTCAAAATAAAAGCCTTGACAATTTTTACATCAGATAATTGCTCTTTTGAGCATTATATAACTGATTTAACCCAGCAATTGTTACACATGGGAATAGTTTGGCACTTTGAAATGAAACTTAACAAAAATTTCAAAATAAAAGCCTTGAGAAATTTTACATTACGTAATTGCTCTTGAGCATTATATAACTGATTTAACCCAATGACTATTAGACATGGGATTAGTTTGGACCTTTGAAATTAAGCTTAACAAAAATTTCAAAATAAAAGCCTCTACATGCCCCTGAGGTTAGTGCACCGCCGCAGGCGGTGCAATAATATTATTCTGCATTATCTTTTTCTCTCAGGCTAGGGAACTGCCTTGCGCAGCAAGGCAGTTCATTAGCATTAGCATTTTAGCTTTAATAAGCTATTAGCTATTTATTTTACTTTTTAGCCATGTTTAGTCTACTGAATGGAGTAAGTACATTATAGACAACATCCTAGTGATGTCCCACATGCTACTGACAGCAATCACGCTAACATTAGCATTTTTGCTAATTTTAGCTGATACACTTAGTTTATCATACTGAATGGTGCAAGTCCATGTTAGTAAACATTCTTGTCAATCTCCACATGCTATTGATTACATTGCAGCTTTCTTTAGCATTGATGCTAATTTCTAGCATCAGAACGCTGGGTCCAAACCGACGGGCACACTTTGGCAGGCCCCGGTTAAATTTCTTCAGGAATTTTCTAGTTATTATTGGGGCCTGCCATGCAAAGCAATGGCAGGAACCTATTACTCTACACCCAACAAGCGTCTCTTTATTATAATTCTTTATTTTTCTTCCGTCACCGTTAATGCGGCTCATACCGCTGGGTGCACACCTACAAATGAGGTATCAAAACGTGCAGAAAATTCACGCCATTGGAGCTATTATTTTTGGTGGGATTTGGGGTTAACGTGGCGACATAATTCGCAAAAAACTACGAAAAAAACCCCATTATAAGTCAATGGGAAAAATCCTGGAAATACCCTATTTTTGAGGATTTTCTGTGTCGTCACAAATTCACCTAGAAATGCCATTCAAATTTCATTTTGTAGATACGTCTGTGATCTCTTCGAAAGTGAAGACGGCTCGTCGATACCAGTTACGGTTTGTCCACAATTTGCCTCTAAGCGACCCAAAGTTTCTCATTTTTCCGAAAATTACAGTGCTTCTCTCGCTGATTAGAGTGAGAGATGAAGACAACTTTTTCAACCCAAATCATTTTTGAAATCGCCATCACGCCCACAAATATCGCACGATTAGTATCAAAATCGGTCCTGACATTGATACGCCTGTCTGCTCCGGTAAAATGTTTTCGAAATTTATCTAGACCGTACGGTTTTCTGTCATGGTGCTTCAGAGCAAAGTCATGCGACAGGATTTTCTGAGGCTGTCTGAGGCTCTCTCCCATGTATTTGAATAGAATTTCAGATCTGGGCACAACATTTCTTTCTCTCATCGCTGTAAATGTTCTGAGTGAGGTACAGATATGAATCTCGGGACTATCGCAGAAGACACATTGCCCTCTTATACGCTCGAAACGCTTTTCGAATATGTATTACGGTTCCCGAACAAGAAGGATTTGTTTCCAATGCTTTTTTGTCAGTAAAACGTGTTTGCTCAAACACACAATTGTGTGTTTGAGAGCTCAGAGCTCAGAGCTCACACCCTGCTGAGACCATTATTTGCCATAGCAACGGATCTCAAGAGGCTATTGGCTGCTGGTTTGGACTACGAATACGCATCGCTGTAGTTCTATCTATCCTCAGTTGAAACAGATCAGGACTGAACTGGCCTTTAGAACTACCTGCTGCTATGGGCTGTATATAACTGATTTAACTCAGTAACTGTTACACATGGGATTAGTTTTGAACTTTAAAATGAAGCTTAACAAAAATTTCACAATAAAAGCCTTGAATATTTTTACATCATGTAATTGCTCTTTTTGGCTTTATTTGACTTTTTCATCCAAAGCACTGTTACACATGGGATTAGTTTGGCCCTTTGAAATGAAGCTTAACAAAAATTTCAAAATAAAAGCCTTGAATATTTTTACATCAGGAAATTGCTCTTTTGAGCTTTATATAACTGATTTAACCCAGCAATTGTTACACATGTGATTAGTGTGGCAATTTAAAATGAAGCTTAACAAAAATTTCACAATAAAAGCCTTGAATATTTTTACATCATGTAATTGCTCTTTTTGGCTTTATTTGACTTTTTCATCCAAAGCATTGTTACACATGGTATTAGTTTGGCCCTATGAAATGAAGCTTAACAAAAATTTCAAAATAAAAGCCTTGAATATTTTTACATCATGTAATTGCTCTTTTTGGCTTTATTTGACTTTTTCATCCAAAGCACTGTTACACATGGTATTAGTTTGGCCCTTTGAAATGAAGCATACTGAAAATTTCAAAATAAAAGCCTTGAATATTTTTACATCAACTACTTGCGTTTTCAGCATTATATAACTGATTTAACCCAATGACTATTACACATGGGATTAAAATAGACTGTTTTGCATGAGCAGCAGATAGATCCTCTATTGCACATGTGTCAAACTCAAGGCCCGCGGGCCACATGTGGCCCGCTACGTCATTTTATGTGGCCCTCTCCCCCCTACCACCGTTTTACAGCCCCATTGATTGACTTAAAATAGGTTTTGAGCACGAATTGACTGCAAACTACATATCCCATAATGCCTTCCGATTCTTACCAACCAACATTACGGCTTCTCGCCACTAGAGTGCAGCAGAGTCACCTCAAGCTGATTATTAATTTTCCCAGCGAATAAAACTGAAACATCGACAAGCTAACAAGCTAAAGAGCGAAGTCCCGTGATGTTTCAATCGAGGACTTTTACCGTCTACTGCCCCTGATTTGATGCCACAGCTTCGACTCCACGCAGCTCGTGTTTTGTCCACGTTTGGAAGCACCTATCTGTGCGAACAGATGTTTTCAATAATGACTTTAAACAAGACCAAGCACAGATCGCGCATTACTGACGAAAACCTACACGCCGTTTTGCGGATTGCCACAGAATAGAACTAAAACCAGACATCGACGAACTGACCAGGGGAAAACGGTGCCAGACATCCGGCCAGAAAACATTGGTAAGCACAAACAAACTACATTTAAATAGAATGAATGTAAAACCAAAACTCAGTATACTGGAATATGCATATAGTTTATTGATTTTGCTTGTGTTTTGTTTATTTACAGAACACAACACAATGAGGATGTGTGTGAGTTGGTGACAGGGTGAAGAGGGATCAGCGTTGTGTTCAAGGACAGTTCGTTGAGTAATAAATAACGAAAAAGTTTTGTGAATGAAGTTGAGAGTTAATATCAAAACTTGTTTTTTATTATTTGTCTGCTTATCTTCAAAGCAGACAAAGAATAATTTTCCCAGCGAATAAAACTGAAACATCGACAAGCTAACGAGCTAAAGAGCGAAGTTTAGCTGAGCAGTTTAAAAATACTGAGCATATTTTTAAACTGCTCAGTTTAAAAATACTGTAATTTTTAAACTGAGCAGTAATTTTACATCCATGCAAACTCAAATGTAATATTTAAAACTTGAATACATAAAATCAGTTATTTAACAATATGAGGTGTTGTTTAAAAATAGAAAAGATAGCAATTTCTTTTTATTGCAGAGACATTAGATTCTTAAATTTATGGTATTCTTTAAATGTTGTAATTTTGGTTCATTGTAAACTTTACCTGTAAAAAGTTTGTAGAAATCTTTAACATAAGGTCAATATATATTTTTAAACTGTGATATGTTGTGTGTGTGTGCGTTATTGAAAATTTATATTTGTGACAATCATTAGGTAAATGCTAATGAACTGCCTTCCTGCAGTTTATGAGCATTGAACTGTTACTAAACAGTTCAATGCAAGGTTCATTAGCGTTAGCATTTTAGCTTCAATAAGCTATTAGCTATTTATTTTACTTTTTAGCAATGTTTAGTATACTGAATGGAGTAAATCAATTACAGAAAATATCCTAGTGATTTCCCACATACTGATGAAAGCAATGACGCTAACATTAGCGTTTCTGCTGATTTTAGCTGATATACTTACTTTATAATACTGAATGGTGCACGTCCGCCTTACTTAACGTTCTTGCGATTCTCCGCGTGCCACTGATTACGTCGCGGCGTTCTTTAGCGTCGACGCCGATTTGTGGCGTGACGACGCCGGGCCCATGCCCGACGGGCGCGCCTTGGCAGGCCCCGGCTAAATTTCTTCCGAAATTTTCTAGTATTCTTTATTTTTCTTCCGTAACCGTTAATGCGGCTCATACCGCTGGGTGCACACCTACAAATGAGGTATCAAAACGTGCAGAAAATTCACGCCATTGGAGCTATTATTTTTGGTGGGATTTGGGCTTAACGTGGCGACATAATTCGCAAAAAACTACGAAAAAAAACCCATTATAAGTCAATGGGAAAAATCCTAGAAATACCCTATTTTTGAGGATTTTCTGTGTCGTCACAAATTCACCTAGAAATGCCATTCAAATTTCATTTTGTAGATACGTCTGTGATCTCTTCGAAAGTGAAGACGGCTCGTCGATACCAGTTACGGTTTGTCCACAATTTGCCTCTAAGCGACCCAAAGTTTCTCATTTTTGCTCAAATTAGAGTGAGAGCCGATCTCGGTTCAGATCTGGGCACAACATTTCTTTCTCTCATCGCTGTAAATGCTCTGAGTGAGGTACAGATATGAATCTCGGGACTATCGCAGAAGACACATTGACCTGTCATACGCTCCAAACGCTTTTCGAATATGTATTACGGTTCCCGAACAGGAAGGATTTGTTTCCAATGCTTTTTGTCAGTAAAATGTGTTTGCTCAAACACACAATTGTGTGTTTGACAGCTCAGAGCTCAGAGCTCACACCCTGCTGAGACCATTATTTGCCATAGCAACGGATCTCAAGAGGCTATTGGCTGCTGGTTTGGACTACAAATACGCATCGCTGTAGTTCTATCTATAGTGGACCGCTCAGTTGAAACAGATCAGGACTGAACTGGCCTTTAGAACTAATTGCTGCTATGGGCTGTATATAACTGATTTAACTCAGTAACTGTTACACATGGGATTAGTTTGGAACTTTAAAATTAAGCATATTGAAAATTTCAAAATAAAAGCCCTGAATATTTTTACATGACGTAATTGCTCTTTTTGGCTTTATTTGACTTTTCCATCCAAAGCACTGTTACACATGGGATTAGTTTGGCCCTCTGAAATGAAGCATACTGAAAATTTCAAAATAAAAGCCTTGAATATTTTTACATCATGTAATTGCTTTTTTTGGCCGTATATGACTTTTTCATCCAAAGCACTGTTACACATGGGATTAGTTTGGAACTTTAAAATGGAGCATAATAATAATTTCAAAATAAAAGCCTTGAATATTTTTTACATCATGTAATTGCTGTTTTTGGCTTTGTATGACTTTTTCATCCAACGCACTGTTACACATGGGATTAGTTCGGAACTTTAAAATGGAGCATAATAATAATTTCAAAATAAAAGCCTTGAATATTTTTACATCATGTAATTGCTCTTTTTGGCTTTATTTGACTTTTTCATCCAAAGCACTGTTACACATGGTATTAGTTTGGCCCTTTGAAATGAAGCATACTGAAAATTTCAAAATAAAAGCCTTGAATATTTTTTACATGAAGTAATTGCTCTTTTTGGCTTTATTTGACTTTTTCATCCAAAGCACTGTTACACGTGGTATTAGTTCGGAACTTTGAAATGAAGCATACTGAAAATTTCAAAATAAAAGCCTTGAATATTTTTACATGACGTAATTGCTCTTTTTGGCTTTATTTGACTTTTTCATCCAAAGCACTGTTACACATGGTATTAGTTTGTCCCTTTGAAATGAAGCATACTGAAAATTTCAAAATAAAAGCCTTGAATATTTTTACATCATGTAATTGCTCTTTTTGGCTTTATTTGACTTTTTCATCCAAAGCACTGTTACACATGGGATTAGTTTGGCGCTTTGAAATGAAGCTTAACAAACATTTCAAAATAAAAGCCTTGAATATTTTTACATCAGCTACTTGTGTTTTGAGCATTATATAACTATTTTAACCCAATGACTGTTACGCATGGGATTAGTTTGGCCCTTTGAAATGAAGTTTAACAAAACTTCCAAAATAAAAGCCTTGACAACATTTTAAATCATACTGAATGGTGCACGTCCGCCTCGCTTAACGTTCTTGCGGTTCTCCGCGTGCCACTGATTACGTTGCGGCGTTCTTTAGCGTCGACGCCAATTTATGGCGTGACGACGCCGGGCCCAAGCCCAACGGGCGCGCCTTGGCAGGCCCCGGCTAAATTTCTTCCGAAATTTTCTAGTTATAGAACTTTATTTTTCTTCCGTAACCGTTAATGCGGCTCGTACCGCTGGGTGCACACCTACAAATGAGGTATCAAAACGTGCAGAAAATTCACGCCATTGGAGCTATTACTTCTGGTGGGATTTGGGCTTAACGTGGCGACATAATTCGCAAAAAACTACGAAAAAAACCCCATTATAACTCAATGGGAAAAATCCTAGAAATACCCTATTTTTGAGGATTTGCTGTGTCGTCACAAATTCACCTAGAAATGCCATTCAAATTTCATTTTGTAGATACGTCTGTGATCTCTTCGAAAGTGAAGACGGCTCGTCGATACCAGTTACGGTTTGTCCACAATTTGCCTCTAAGCGACCCAAAGTTTCTCATTTTTCTTCAAATTAGAGTGACAGCCCATCTCGGTTCATATCTGGGCACAACATTTCTTTCTCTCATCGCTGTAAATGCTCTGAGTGAGGTACAGATATGAATCTCGGGACTATCGCAGAAGACACATTGAACTGTCATACGCTTAAAACGCTTTTCGAATATGTATTACGGTTCCCGAACAAGAAGGATTTGTTTCCAATGCTTTTTTTCAGTAAAGTGTGTTTGCTCAAACACACAATTGTGTGTTTGAGCATGTATGACTCACAGCTCACACCTGCTGAGACCATTATTTACCATAGCAACGGAACTCAAGAGGCTATTGGCTGCTGATTTGTACTACAAATACGCATCACTGTAGTTCTATCTATCCTCAGTTGAAACAGATCAGGACTGAGAACTGGCCTTTAGAACTACCTGCTGCTATGGGCTGTATATAACTGATTTAACTCAGTAACTGTTACACATGGGATTAGTTTGGAACTTTAAAATTAAGCATACTGAAAATTTCTAAATAAAAGCCTTGAATATTTTACATGACGTAATTGCTCTTTTTGGCCGTATATGACTTTTTCATCCAAAGCAATGTTACACATGGGATTAGTTTGGCCCTCTGAAATGAAGCATACTGAAAATTTCAAAATAAAAGCCTTGAATATTTTTACATCATGTAATTGCTTTTTTTGGCCGTATATGACTTTTTCATCCAAAGCACTGTTACACATGGGATTAGTTTGGAACTTTAAAATGGAGCATAATAATAATTTCAAAATAAAAGCCTTGAATATTTTTTACATCATGTAATTGCTGTTTTTGGCTTTGTATGACTTTTTCATCCAACGCACTGTTACACATGGGATTAGTTCGGAACTTTAAAATGGAGCATAATAATAATTTCAAAATAAAAGCCTTGAATATTTTTACATCATGTAATTGCTCTTTTTGGCTTTATTTGACTTTTTCATCCAAAGCACTGTTACACATGGTATTAGTTTGGCCCTTTGAAATGAAGCATACTGAAAATTTCAAAATAAAAGCCTTGAATATTTTTTACATGAAGTAATTGCTCTTTTTGGCTTTATTTGACTTTTTCATCCAAAGCACTGTTACACGTGGTATTAGTTCGGAACTTTGAAATGAAGCATACTGAAAATTTCAAAATAAAAGCCTTGAATATTTTTACATGACGTAATTGCTCTTTTTGGCTTTATTTGACTTTTTCATCCAAAGCACTGTTACACATGGTATTAGTTTGTCCCTTTGAAATGAAGCATACTGAAAATTTCAAAATAAAAGCCTTGAATATTTTTACATCATGTAATTGCTCTTTTTGGCTTTATTTGACTTTTTCATCCAAAGCACTGTTACACATGGGATTAGTTTGGCGCTTTGAAATGAAGCTTAACAAACATTTCAAAATAAAAGCCTTGAATATTTTTACATCAGCTACTTGTGTTTTGAGCATTATATAACTATTTTAACCCAATGACTGTTACGCATGGGATTAGTTTGGCCCTTTGAAATGAAGTTTAACAAAACTTCCAAAATAAAAGCCTTGACAACATTTTAAATCATACTGAATGGTGCACGTCCGCCTCGCTTAACGTTCTTGCGGTTCTCCGCGTGCCACTGATTACGTTGCGGCGTTCTTTAGCGTCGACGCCAATTTATGGCGTGACGACGCCGGGCCCAAGCCCAACGGGCGCGCCTTGGCAGGCCCCGGCTAAATTTCTTCCGAAATTTTCTAGTTATAGAACTTTATTTTTCTTCCGTAACCGTTAATGCGGCTCGTACCGCTGGGTGCACACCTACAAATGAGGTATCAAAACGTGCAGAAAATTCACGCCATTGGAGCTATTACTTCTGGTGGGATTTGGGCTTAACGTGGCGACATAATTCGCAAAAAACTACGAAAAAAACCCCATTATAACTCAATGGGAAAAATCCTAGAAATACCCTATTTTTGAGGATTTGCTGTGTCGTCACAAATTCACCTAGAAATGCCATTCAAATTTCATTTTGTAGATACGTCTGTGATCTCTTCGAAAGTGAAGACGGCTCGTCGATACCAGTTACGGTTTGTCCACAATTTGCCTCTAAGCGACCCAAAGTTTCTCATTTTTCTTCAAATTAGAGTGACAGCCCATCTCGGTTCATATCTGGGCACAACATTTCTTTCTCTCATCGCTGTAAATGCTCTTAGTGAGGTACAGATATGAATCTCGGGACTATCGCAGAAGACACATTGAACTGTCATACGCTTAAAACGCTTTTCGAATATGTATTACGGTTCCCGAACAAGAAGGATTTGTTTCCAATGCTTTTTTTCAGTAAAGTGTGTTTGCTCAAACACACAATTGTGTGTTTGAGCATGTATGACTCACAGCTCACACCTGCTGAGACCATTATTTACCATAGCAACGGAACTCAAGAGGCTATTGGCTGCTGATTTGTACTACAAATACGCATCACTGTAGTTCTATCTATCCTCAGTTGAAACAGATCAGGACTGAGAACTGGCCTTTAGAACTACCTGCTGCTATGGGCTGTATATAACTGATTTAACTCAGTAACTGTTACACATGGGATTAGTTTGGAACTTTAAAATTAAGCATACTGAAAATTTCTAAATAAAAGCCTTGAATATTTTACATGACGTAATTGCTCTTTTTGGCCGTATATGACTTTTTCATCCAAAGCAATGTTACACATGGGATTAGTTTGGAACTTTAAAATTAAGCATACTGAAAATTTCAAAATAAAAGCCTTGAATATTTTACATGACGTAATTGCTCTTTTTGGCCGTATATGACTTTTTCATCCAAAGCAATGTTACACATGGGATTAGTTCGGAACTTTAAAATGGAGCATAATAATAATTTCAAAATAAAAGCCTTGAATATTTTTACATCAGGCAATTGCTGTTTTTGGCTCTATGTGACTTTTTCATCCAAAGCACTGTTACACATGGGATTAGTTTGGAACTTTAAAATTAAGCATACTGAAAATTTCAAAATAAAAGCCTTGAATATTTTTACATGACGTAATTGCTCTTTTTGGCCGTATATGACTTTTTCATCCAAAGCAATGTTACACATGGGATTAGTTCGGAACTTTGAAAATGGAGCATAATAATAATTTCAAAATAAAAGCCTTGAATATTTTTACATCATGTAATTGCTCTTTTTGGCTTTATTTGACTTTTTCATCCAAAGCACTGTTACACATGGTATTAGTTCAGAACTTTAAAATGAAGCGTAATGAAAATTTCAAAATAAAAGCCTTGAATATTTTTAAATCATGTAATTGCTGTTTTTGGCTTTGTATGACTTTTTCATCCAAAGCACTGTTACACATGGGATTAGTTTGTTACACATGGGATTAGCTTAACAAAAATTTCAAAATAAAAGCCTTGAATATTTTTACATGACGTAATTGCTCTTTTTGGCTTTATTTGACTTTTTCATCCAAAGCACTGTTACACATGGTATTGGTTTGGCCCTTTGAAATGAAGCATCCTGCAAATTTCAAAATAAAAGCCTTGAATATTTTTACATGACGTAATTGCTCTTTTTGGCTTTATTTGACTTTTTCATCCAAAGCACTGTTACACATGGTATTAGTTTGGCCCTTTGAAATGAAGATTAACAAAAATTTCAAAATAAAAGCCTTGAATATTTTTACATCATGTAATTGCTCTTTTTGGCTTTATTTGACTTTTTCATCCAAAGCACTGTTACACATGGTATTAGTTTGGCCCTTTGAAATGAAGCTTAACAAAAGTTTCAAAATAAAAGCCTTGAATATTTTTACATCATGTAATTGCTCTTTTTGGCTTTATTTGACTTTTTCATCCAAAGCACTGTTACACATGGTATTAGTTTGGCCCTTTGAAATGAAGTTTAACAAAACTTCCAAAATAAAAGCCTTGACAACATTTTAAATCGTACCGAACGGTGCACGTCCGCCTCGCTTAACGTTCTTGCGGTTCTCCGCGTGCCACTGATCACGTCGCGGCGTTCTTTAGCGTCGACGCCGATTTGTGGCGTGACGACGCCGGGCCCATGCCCGACGGGCGCGCCTTGGCAGGCCCCGGCTAAATTTCTTCCGAAATTTTCTAGTTATAGAACTTTATTTTTCTTCCGTAACCGTTAATGCGGCTCATACCGCTGGGTGCACACCTACAAATGAGGTATCAAAACGTGCAGAAAATTCACGCCATTGGAGCTATTACTTGTGGTGGGATTTGGGCTTAACGTGGCGACATAATTCGCAAAAAACTGGGAAAAAAACCCCATTATAACTCAATGGGAAAAATCCTAGAAATACCCTATTTTTGAGGATTTGCTGTGTCGTCACAAATTCACCTAGAAATGCCATTCAAATTTCATTTTGTAGATACGTCTGTGATCTCTTCGAAAGTGAAGACGGCTCGTCGATACCAGTTACGGTTTGTCCACAATTTGCCTCTAAGCGACCCAAACTTTCTCATTTTTGCTCAAATTAGAGTGACAACCGATGTAGGTTCAGACCTGGGCACAACATTTCTTTCTCTCATCGCTGTAAATGTTCTGAGTGAGGTACAGATATGAATCTCGGGACTATCGCAGAAGACACATTGAACTGTCATACGCTGCAAACGCTTTTCGAATATGTATTACGGTTCCCGAACAAGAAGGATTTGTTTACAATGCTTTTTTGTCAGTAAAATGTGTTTGCTCAAACACACAATTGTGTGTTTGACAGCTCAGCGCTCAGAGCTCACACCTGCTGAGACCATTATTTGCCATAGCAACGGAACTCAAGAGGCTATTGGCTGCTGATTTGGACTACAGATACGCATCGCTGTAGTTCTATCTATCCTCAGTTGAAACAGATCAGGACTGAGAACTGGCCTTTAGAACTACCTGCTGCTATGGGCTGTATATAACTGATTTAACTCAGTAACTGTTACACATGGGATTAGTTTGGAACTTTAAAATTAAGCATACTGAAAATTTCAAAATAAAAGCCTTGAATATTTTACATGACGTAATTGCTCTTTTTGGCCGTATATGACTTTTTCATCCAAAGCACTGTTACACGTGGTATTAGTTTGGCCCTCTGAAATGAAGCATATTGAAAATTTCAAAATAAAAGCCTTGAATATTTTTACATCATGTAATTGCTTTTTTTGGCCGTATATGACTTTTTCATCCAAAGCACTGTTACACATGGGATTAGTTTGGAACTTTAAAATGGAGCATAATAATAATTTCAAAATAAAAGCCTTGAATATTTTTACATCATGCAATTGCTGTTTTTGGCTTTGTGTGACTTTTTCATCCAAAGCACTGTTACACATGGGATTAGTTTTGAACTTTAAAATTAAGCATATTGAACATTTCACAATAAAAGCCCTGAATATTTTTACATGACGTAATTGCTCTTTTTGGCTTTATTTGACTTTTTCATCCAAAGCACTGTTACACGTGGTATTAGTTCAGAACTTTAAAATTAAGCATACTGACAATTTCAAAATAAAAGCCTTGAATATTTTACATGACGTAATTGCTCTTTTTGGCCGTATATGACTTTTTCATCCAAAGCACTGTTACACGTGGTATTAGTTTGGCCCTCTGAAATGAAGCATACTGAAAATTTCAAAATAAAAGCCTTGAATATTTTACATGACGTAATTGCTTTTTTTGGCGGTATGTGACTTTTTCATCCAAAGCACTCTTACACATGGGATTAGTTTGGAACTTTACAATTAAGCAAACTGAAAATTTCAAAATAAAAGCCTTGAATATTTTACATGACGTAATTGCTCTTTTTGGCTTTATTTGACTTTTTCATCCAAAGCACTGTTACACGTGGTATTAGTTCAGAACTTTAAAATTAAGCATACTGACAATTTCAAAATAAAAGCCTTGAATATTTTTACATCATGTAATTGCTGTTTTTGGCTTTATATGACTTTTTCATCCAAAGCACTGTTACACATGGGATTAGTTCGGAACTTTAAAATTAAGCATACTGAAAATTTCAAAATAAAAGCCTTGAATATTTTTACATCAGGTAATTGCTCTTTTTGGCTTTATGTGACTTTTTCATCCAAAGCACTGTTACACGTGGTATTAGTTTGGCCCTCTGAAATGAAGCATATTGAAAATTTCAAAATAAAAGCCTTGAATATTTTTACATCATGTAATTGCTTTTTTTGGCCGTATATGACTTTTTCATCCAAAGCACTGTTACACATGGGATTAGTTTGGAACTTTAAAATGGAGCATAATAATAATTTCAAAATAAAAGCCTTGAATATTTTTACATCATGCAATTGCTGTTTTTGGCTTTGTGTGACTTTTTCATCCAAAGCACTGTTACACATGGGATTAGTTTTGAACTTTAAAATTAAGCATATTGAACATTTCACAATAAAAGCCCTGAATATTTTTACATGACGTAATTGCTCTTTTTGGCTTTATTTGACTTTTTCATCCAAAGCACTGTTACACGTGGTATTAGTTCAGAACTTTAAAATGAAGCATACTGAACATTTCAAAATAAAAGCCTTGAATATTTTTACATCATGTAATTGCTCTTTTTGGCTTTATTTGACTTTTTCATCCAAAGCACTGTTACACATGGTATTAGTTTGGCCCTTTGAAATGAAGCATACTGAAAATTTCAAAATAAAAGCCTTGAATATTTTTACATGACGTAATTGCTCTTTTTGGCTTTATTTGACTTTTTCATCCAAAGCACTGTTACACATGGTATTAGTTTGGCCCTTTGAAATGGAGCATACTGAAAATTTCAAAATAAAAGCCTTGAATATTTTTACATGACGTAATTGCTCTTTTTGGCTTTATTTGACTTTTTCATCCAAAGCACTGTTACACGTGGTATTAGTTCGGAACTTTAAAATGAAGCATACTGAAAATTTCAAAATAAAAGCCTTGAATATTTTTACATCAGCCACTTGTGTTTTGAGCATTATATAACTTTTTTAACCCAAGGACTATTACGCATGGGATTAGTTTGGCCCTTTGAAATGAAGTTTAACAAAACTTCCAAAATAAAAGCCTTGACAACATTTTAAATCGTACCGAATGGTGCACGTCCGCCTCGCTCAACGTTCTTGCGGTTCTCCGCGTGCCACTGATTACGTAGCGGCGTTCTTTGGCGTCGACGCCGATTTGTGGCGTGACGACGCCGGGCCCGAACCCCATGGCCGCGCCTTGGCAGGCCCCGGCTAAATTTCTTCCGAAATTTTCTAGTTGGGGCCTGCCATGCAAAGCAATGGCAGGAACCTATTACTCTACACCCAACAAGCGTCTCTTTATTATAATTCTTTATTTTTCTTCCGTCACCGTTAATGCGGCTCATACCGCTGGGTGCACACCTACAAATGAGGTATCAAAACGTGCAGAAAATTCACGCCATTGGAGCTATTATTTTTGGTGGGATTTGGGGTTAACGTGGCGACATAATTCGCAAAAAACTACGAAAAAAACCCCATTATAAGTCAATGGGAAAAATCCTGGAAATACCCTATTTTTGAGGATTTTCTGTGTCGTCACAAATTCACCTAGAAATGCCATTCAAATTTCATTTTGTAGATACGTCTGTGATCTCTTCGAAAGTGAAGACGGCTCGTCGATACCAGTTACGGTTTGTCCACAATTTGCCTCTAAGCGACCCAAAGTTTCTCATTTTTCCGAAAATTACAGTGCTTCTCTCGCTGATTAGAGTGAGAGATGAAGACAACTTTTTCAACCCAAATCATTTTTGAAATCGCCATCACGCCCACAAATATCGCACGATTAGTATCAAAATCGGTCCTGACATTGATACGCCTGTCTGCTCCGGTAAAATGTTTTCGAAATTTATCTAGACCGTACGGTTTTCTGTCACGGTGCTTCAGAGCAAAGTCATGCGACAGGATTTTCTGAGGCTGTCTGAGGCTCTCTCCCATGTATTTGAATAGAATTTCAGATCTGGGCACAACATTTCTTTCTCTCATCACTGTAAATGTTCTGAGTGAGGTACAGATATGAATCTCGGGACTATCGCAGAAGACACATAGGCCTGTCATACGCTCCAAACGCTTTTCGAATATGTATTACGGTTCCCGAACAGGAAGGATTTGTTTCCAATGCTTCTTTTCAGTAAAATGTGTTTGCTCAAACACACAATTGTGTGTTTGACAGCTCAGAGCTCAGAGCTCACACCCTGCTGAGACCATTATTTGCCATAGCAACGGATCTCAAGAGGCTATTGGCTGCTGGTTTGGACTACAGATACGCATCATTGTAGTTCTATCTATAGTGGAACCCTCAGTTGAAACAGATCAGGACTGAACTGGCCTTTAGAACTATTTGCTGCTATGGGCTGTATATAACTGATTTAACTCAGGAACTGTTACACATGGTATTAGTTTGGAACTTTAAAATTAAGCATAATAATAATTTCAAAATAAAAGCCTTGAATATTTTTACATCAGGTAATTGCTGTTTTTGGCTTTATTTGACTTTTTCATCCAAAGCACTGTTACACATGGTATTAGTTTGGCCCTTTGAAATGAAGCTTAACAAAAATTTCAAAATAAAAGCTTTGAATATTTTTACATCATGTAATTGCTCTTTTTGGCTTTATATGACTTTTTCATCCAAAGCACTGTTACACATGGGATTAGTTCGGAACTTTAAAATGGAGCATAATAATAATTTCAAAATAAAAGCCTTGAATATTTTTACATCAGGTAATTGCGCTTTTTGGCTTTATGTGACTTTTTTATCCAAAGCACTGTTACACAATGGAATAGTTTGGCCCTCTGAAATGAAGCATACTGAAAATTTCAAAATAAAAGCCTTGAATATTTTTACGTCATGTAATTGCTCTTTTTGGCCGTATATGACTTTTTCATCCAAAGCACTGTTACACATGGGATTTGTTAGGAACTTTAAAATGGAGCATAATAATAATTTCAAAATAAAAGCCTTGAATATTTTTACGTCATGTAATTGCTCTTTTTGGCCGTATATGACTTTTTCATCCAAAGCACTGTTACACATGGGATTAGTTCGGAACTTTAAAATGGAGCATAATAATAATTTCAAAATAAAAGCCTTGCATATTTTTACATCAGGTAATTGCGCTTTTTGGCTTTATGTGACTTTTTTATCCAAAGCACTGTTACACATGGGATTCGTTCAGAACTTTAAAATGGAGCATACTGAAAATTTCAAAATAAAAGCCTTGAGAATTCTTACATGAGATTATTGCTGTTTTGAGCACTATATAACTGATTTTATCCAATGACTGTTATTCATGGGATTAGGTTGGCCCTTTGAAATGAAGTTTAACAAAACTTCCAAAATAAAAGCCTTGACAAAAATTTTAAATCGTACCGAATGGTGCACGTCCGCCTTGCTTAACGTTCTTGCGGTTCTCCGCGTGCCATTGATTATGTTGCGGCGTCCTTTAGCGTCGACGCCGATTTGTGGCGTGACGACGCCGGGCCCGAGCCCGACGGGCGCGCCTTGGCAGGCCCCGGCTAAATTTCTTCCGAAATTTTCTAGTTGGGGCCTGCCATGCAAAGCAATGGCAGGAACCTATTACTCTACACCCAACAAGCGTCTCTTTATTATAATTCTTTATTTTTCTTCCGTCACCGTTAATGCGGCTCATACCGCTGGGTGCACACCTACAAATGAGGTATCAAAACGTGCAGAAAATTCACGCCATTGGAGCTATTATTTTTGGTGGGATTTGGGGTTAACGTGGCGACATAATTCGCAAAAAACTACGAAAAAAACCCCATTATAAGTCAATGGGAAAAATCCTGGAAATACCCTATTTTTGAGGATTTTCTGTGTCGTCACAAATTCACCTAGAAATGCCATTCAAATTTCATTTTGTAGATACGTCTGTGATCTCTTCGAAAGTGAAGACGGCTCGTCGATACCAGTTACGGTTTGTCCACAATTTGCCTCTAAGCGACCCAAAGTTTCTCATTTTTCCGAAAATTACAGTGCTTCTCTCGCTGATTAGAGTGAGAGATGAAGACAACTTTTTCAACCCAAATCATTTTTGAAATCGCCATCACGCCCACAAATATCGCACGATTAGTATCAAAATCGGTCCTGACATTGATACGCCTGTCTGCTCCGGTAAAATGTTTTCGAAATTTATCTAGACCGTACGGTTTTCTGTCACGGTGCTTCAGAGCAAAGTCATGCGACAGGATTTTCTGAGGCTGTCTGAGGCTCTCTCCCATGTATTTGAATAGAATTTCAGATCTGGGCACAACATTTCTTTCTCTCATCACTGTAAATGTTCTGAGTGAGGTACAGATATGAATCTCGGGACTATCGCAGAAGACACATAGGCCTGTCATACGCTCCAAACGCTTTTCGAATATGTATTACGGTTCCCGAACAGGAAGGATTTGTTTCCAATGCTTCTTTTCAGTAAAATGTGTTTGCTCAAACACACAATTGTGTGTTTGACAGCTCAGAGCTCAGAGCTCACACCCTGCTGAGACCATTATTTGCCATAGCAACGGATCTCAAGAGGCTATTGGCTGCTGGTTTGGACTACAGATACGCATCATTGTAGTTCTATCTATAGTGGAACCCTCAGTTGAAACAGATCAGGACTGAACTGGCCTTTAGAACTATTTGCTGCTATGGGCTGTATATAACTGATTTAACTCAGGAACTGTTACACATGGTATTAGTTTGGAACTTTAAAATTAAGCATAATAATAATTTCAAAATAAAAGCCTTGAATATTTTTACATCAGGTAATTGCTGTTTTTGGCTTTATTTGACTTTTTCATCCAAAGCACTGTTACACATGGTATTAGTTTGGCCCTTTGAAATGAAGCTTAACAAAAATTTCAAAATAAAAGCTTTGAATATTTTTACATCATGTAATTGCTCTTTTTGGCTTTATATGACTTTTTCATCCAAAGCACTGTTACACATGGGATTAGTTCGGAACTTTAAAATGGAGCATAATAATAATTTCAAAATAAAAGCCTTGAATATTTTTACATCAGGTAATTGCGCTTTTTGGCTTTATGTGACTTTTTTATCCAAAGCACTGTTACACAATGGAATAGTTTGGCCCTCTGAAATGAAGCATACTGAAAATTTCAAAATAAAAGCCTTGAATATTTTTACGTCATGTAATTGCTCTTTTTGGCCGTATATGACTTTTTCATCCAAAGCACTGTTACACATGGGATTTGTTAGGAACTTTAAAATGGAGCATAATAATAATTTCAAAATAAAAGCCTTGAATATTTTTACGTCATGTAATTGCTCTTTTTGGCCGTATATGACTTTTTCATCCAAAGCACTGTTACACATGGGATTAGTTCGGAACTTTAAAATGGAGCATAATAATAATTTCAAAATAAAAGCCTTGCATATTTTTACATCAGGTAATTGCGCTTTTTGGCTTTATGTGACTTTTTTATCCAAAGCACTGTTACACATGGGATTCGTTCAGAACTTTAAAATGGAGCATACTGAAAATTTCAAAATAAAAGCCTTGAGAATTCTTACATGAGATTATTGCTGTTTTGAGCACTATATAACTGATTTTATCCAATGACTGTTATTCATGGGATTAGGTTGGCCCTTTGAAATGAAGTTTAACAAAACTTCCAAAATAAAAGCCTTGACAAAAATTTTAAATCGTACCGAATGGTGCACGTCCGCCTTGCTTAACGTTCTTGCGGTTCTCCGCGTGCCATTGATTATGTTGCGGCGTCCTTTAGCGTCGACGCCGATTTGTGGCGTGACGACGCCGGGCCCGAGCCCGACGGGCGCGCCTTGGCAGGCCCCGGCTAAATTTCTTCCGAAATTTTCTAGTTGGGGCCTGCCATGCAAAGCAATGGCAGGAACCTATTACTCTACACCCAACAAGCGTCTCTTTATTATAATTCTTTATTTTTCTTCCGTCACCGTTAATGCGGCTCATACCGCTGGGTGCACACCTACAAATGAGGTATCAAAACGTGCAGAAAATTCACGCCATTGGAGCTATTATTTTTGGTGGGATTTGGGGTTAACGTGGCGACATAATTCGCAAAAAACTACGAAAAAAACCCCATTATAAGTCAATGGGAAAAATCCTGGAAATACCCTATTTTTGAGGATTTTCTGTGTCGTCACAAATTCACCTAGAAATGCCATTCAAATTTCATTTTGTAGATACGTCTGTGATCTCTTCGAAAGTGAAGACGGCTCGTCGATACCAGTTACGGTTTGTCCACAATTTGCCTCTAAGCGACCCAAAGTTTCTCATTTTTCCGAAAATTACAGTGCTTCTCTCGCTGATTAGAGTGAGAGATGAAGACAACTTTTTCAACCCAAATCATTTTTGAAATCGCCATCACGCCCACAAATATCGCACGATTAGTATCAAAATCGGTCCTGACATTGATACGCCTGTCTGCTCCGGTAAAATGTTTTCGAAATTTATCTAGACCGTACGGTTTTCTGTCACGGTGCTTCAGAGCAAAGTCATGCGACAGGATTTTCTGAGGCTGTCTGAGGCTCTCTCCCATGTATTTGAATAGAATTTCAGATCTGGGCACAACATTTCTTTCTCTCATCACTGTAAATGTTCTGAGTGAGGTACAGATATGAATCTCGGGACTATCACAGAAGACACATAGGCCTGTCATACGCTCCAAACGCTTTTCGAATATGTATTACGGTTCCCGAACAGGAAGGATTTGTTTCCAATGCTTCTTTTCAGTAAAATGTGTTTGCTCAAACACACAATTGTGTGTTTGACAGCTCAGAGCTCAGAGCTCACACCCTGCTGAGACCATTATTTGCCATAGCAACGGATCTCAAGAGGCTATTGGCTGCTGGTTTGGACTACAGATACGCATCATTGTAGTTCTATCTATAGTGGAACCCTCAGTTGAAACAGATCAGGACTGAACTGGCCTTTAGAACTATTTGCTGCTATGGGCTGTATATAACTGATTTAACTCAGGAACTGTTACACATGGTATTAGTTTGGAACTTTAAAATTAAGCATAATAATAATTTCAAAATAAAAGCCTTGAATATTTTTACATCAGGTAATTGCTGTTTTTGGCTTTATTTGACTTTTTCATCCAAAGCACTGTTACACATGGTATTAGTTTGGCCCTTTGAAATGAAGCTTAACAAAAATTTCAAAATAAAAGCTTTGAATATTTTTACATCATGTAATTGCTATTTTTGGCTTTATATGACTTTTTCATCCAAAGCACTGTTACACATGGGATTAGTTCGGAACTTTAAAATGGAGCATAATAATAATTTCAAAATAAAAGCCTTGAATATTTTTACATCAGGTAATTGCGCTTTTTGGCTTTATGTGACTTTTTTATCCAAAGCACTGTTACACAATGGAATAGTTTGGCCCTCTGAAATGAAGCATACTGAAAATTTCAAAATAAAAGCCTTGAATATTTTTACGTCATGTAATTGCTCTTTTTGGCCGTATATGACTTTTTCATCCAAAGCACTGTTACACATGGGATTTGTTAGGAACTTTAAAATGGAGCATAATAATAATTTCAAAATAAAAGCCTTGAATATTTTTACGTCATGCAATTGCTCTTTTTGGCCGTATATGACTTTTTCATCCAAAGCACTGTTACACATGGGATTAGTTCGGAACTTTAAAATGGAGCATAATAATAATTTCAAAATAAAAGCCTTGCATATTTTTACATCAGGTAATTGCGCTTTTTGGCTTTATGTGACTTTTTTATCCAAAGCACTGTTACACATGGGATTCGTTCAGAACTTTAAAATGGAGCATACTGAAAATTTCAAAATAAAAGCCTTGAGAATTCTTACATGAGATTATTGCTGTTTTGAGCACTATATAACTGATTTTATCCAATGACTGTTATTCATGGGATTAGGTTGGCCCTTTGAAATGAAGTTTAACAAAACTTCCAAAATAAAAGCCTTGACAAAAATTTTAAATCGTACCGAATGGTGCACGTCCGCCTCGCTTAACGTTCTTGCGGTTCTCCGCGTGCCATTGATTACGTCGCGGCGTCCTTTAGCGTCGACGCCGATTTGTGGCGTGACGACGCCGGGCCCGAGCCCGACGGGCGCGCCTTGGCAGGCCCCGGCTAAATTTCTTCCGAAATTTTCTAGTTCTTCTTTATTTTTCTTCCGTAACCGTTAATGCGGCTCATACCGCTTGGTGCACACCTACAAATGAGGTATCAAAACCTGCAGAAAATTCACGCCATTCCAGCTATTACTTCTGGTGGGATTTGGGGTTAACGTGGCGACATAATTCGCAAAAAACTACGAAAAAAACCCCATTATAAGTCAATGGGAAAAATCCTAGAAATACCCTATTTTTGAGGATTTTCTGTGTCGTCACAAATTCACCTAGAAATGCCATTCAAATTTCATTTTGTAGATACGTCTGTGATCTCTTCGAAAGTGAAGACGGCTCGTCGATACCAGTTACGGTTTGTCCACAATTTGCCTCTAAGCGACCCAAAGTTTCTCATTTTTCCTAAAGTTAGAGTGCGTCTCTGGCTGCTTAGAGTGAGAGATGAAGACAACTTTTTCAGCCCAAATCATTTTTGAAATCGCCATCACGCCCACAAATATCGCACGATTAGTATCAAAATCGGTCCTGACATTGATACGCCTGTCTGCTCCGGTAAAATGTTTTCGAAATTGATCTAGACCGTACGGTTTTCTGTCACGGTGCTTCAGAGCAAAGTCATGCGACAGGATTTTCTGAGGCTGTCTCAGGCTCTCTCCCATGTATTTGAATAGAATTTCAGATCTGGGCACAACATTTCTTTCTCTCATCGCTGTAAATGTTCTGAGTGAGGTACAGATATGAATCTCGGGACTATCGCAGAAGACACATAGCCCTCTCATACGCTCGAAACGCTTTTCGAATATGTATTACGGTTCCCGAACAAGAAGGATTTGTTTCCAATGCTTTTTTGTCAGTAAAACGTGTTTGCTCAAACACACAATTGTGTGTTTGAGAGCTCAGAGCTCAGAGCTCACACCCTGCTGAGACCATTATTTGCCATAGCAACGGATCTCAAGAGGCTATTGGCTGCTGGTTTGGACTACGAATACGCATCGCTGTAGTTCTATCTATCCTCAGTTGAAACAGATCAGGACTGAACTGGCCTTTAGAACTACCTGCTGCTATGGGCTGTATATAACTGATTTAACTCAGTAACTGTTACACATGGGATTAGTTTTGAACTTTAAATGAAGCTTAACAAAAATTTCACAATAAAAGCCTTGAATATTTTTACATCATGTAATTGCTCTTTTTGGCTTTATTTGACTTTTTCATCCAAAGCACTGTTACACATGGTATTAGTTTGGCCCTTTGAAATGAAGCTTAACAAAAATTTCAAAATAAAAGCCTTGAATATTTTTACATCAGGAAATTGCTCTTTTGAGCTTTATATAACTGATTTAACCCAGCAATTGTTACACATGTGATTAGTGTGGCAATTTAAAATTAAGCTTGATGAAAATTTCAAAATAAAAGCCTTGAATATTTTTACATCAGGTAATTGCTGTTTTTGGCTTTATGTGACTTTTTCATCCAAAGCACTGTTACACGTGGTATTAGTTTGGCCCTCTGAAATGAAGCATACTGAACATTTCAAAATAAAAGCCTTGAATATTTTTACATCAACTACTTGCTTTTTCAGCATTATATAACTGATTTAACCCAATGACTATTACACATGGGATTAAAATAGACTGTTTTGCATGAGCAGCAGATAGATCCTCTATTGCACATGTGTCAAACTCAAGGCCCGCGGGCCACATGTGGCCGGCTACGTCATTTTATGTCGCCCTCTCCCCCCTACCACCGTTTTACAGCCCCATTGATTGACTTAAAATAGGTTTTGAGCACGAATTGACTACAACCTACATATCCCATAATGCCTTCCGATTCTTACCAACCAACATTACGGCTTCTCGCCACTAGAGTGCAGCAGAGTCACCTCAAGCTGATGATTAATTTTCCCAGCGAATAAAACTGAAAGATCGACAAGCTAACAAGCTAAAGAGCGAAGTCCTGTGATGTTTCAATCGAGGACTTTTACCGTCTACTGCCCCCTGATTTGATGCCACAGCTTCGACTCCATGCAGCTCGTGTTTTGTCCACGTTTGGAAGCACCTATCTGTGCGAACAGATGTTTTCAATAATGACTTTAAACAAGACCAAGCACAGATCGCGCATTACTGACGAAAACCTACACGCCGTTTTGCGGATTGCCACAGAATAGAACTAAAACCAGACATCGACGAACTGACCAGGGGAAAACGGTGCCAGACATCCGGCCAGAAAACATTGGTAAGCACGAACAAACTACATTTAAATAGAATGGATGTAAAACCAAAACGCAGTATACTGGAATATGCATATAGTTTATTGATTTTGCTTGTGTTTTGTTTATTTACAGAACACAACGCAATTTTTAAACTGAGCAGTAATTTTACATCCATGCAAACTCAAATGTAATATTTAAAACTTGAATACATAAAATCAGTTATTTAACAATATGAGGTGTTGTTTAAAAATAAAAAAGATAGCAATTTCTTTTTATTGCAGAGACATTAGATTCTTAAATTTATGGTATTCTTTAAATGTTGTAATTTTGGTTCATTGTAAACTTTACCTGTAAAAAGTTTGTAGAAATCTTTAACATAAGGTCAATATATATTTTTAAACTGTGATATGTTTTGTGTGTGTGCGTTATTGAAAATTTATATTTGTGACAATCATTAGGTAAATGCTAATGAACTGCCTTCCTGCAGTTTATGAGCATTGAACTGTTACTAAACAGTTCAATGCAAGGTTCATTAGCGTTAGCATTTTAGCTGCAATAAGCTATTAGGTATTTATTTTACTTTTTAGCAATGTTTAGTATACTGAATGGAGTAAATCAATTACAGAAAATATCCTAGTGATTTCCCACATACTGATGAAAGCAATGACGCTAACATTAGCGTTTCTGCTGATTTTAGCTGATATACTTACTTTATAATACTGAATGGTGCACGTCCGCCTCGCTTAACGTTCTTGTGATTCTCCGCGTGCCACTGATTACGTTGCGGCGTTCTTTAGCGTCGACGCCGATTTGTAGCGTGACGACGCCGGGCCCATGCCCGACGGGCGCGCCTTGGCAGGCCCCGGCTAAATTTCTTCAGAAATTTTCTAGTTGGGGCCTGCCATGCAAAGCAATGGCAGGAACCTATTACTCTACACCCAACAAGGTGTCTCTTTATTATTATAGTTCTTTATTTTTCTTCCGTAACCGTTAATGCGGCTCATACCGCTGGGTGCACACCTACAAATGAGGTATCAAAACGTGCAGAAAATTCACGCCATTGTTGCTATTACTTTTGGTGGGATTTGGGCTTAACGTGGCGACATAATTCGCAAAAAACTACGAAAAAAACCCCATTATAAGTCAATGGGAAAAATCCTGGAAATACCCTATTTTTGAGGATTTTCTGTGTCGTCACTAATTCACGTAGAAATGCCATTCAAATTTCATTTTGTAGATACGTCTGTGATCTCTTCGAAAGTGAAGACGGCTCGTCGATAACAGTTACGGTTTGTCCACAATTTGCCTCTAAGCGACCCAAAGTTTCTCATTTTTCCTAAAGTTAGAGTGCTTTTCTCGCTGATTAGAGTGAGAGATCAAGACAACTTTTTCAACCCAAATCATTTTTGAAATCGCCATCACGCCCACAAATATCGCACGATTAGTATCAAAATCGGTCCTGACATTGATACGCCTGTCTGCTCCGGTAAAATCTTTTCGAAATTTATCTAGATCGTACGGTTTTCTGTCACGGTGCTTCAGAGCAAAGTCATGCGACAGGATTTTCTGAGGCTGTCTGAGGCTCTCTCCCATGTATTTGAATAGAATTTCAGATCTGGGCACAACATTTCTTTCTCTCATCGCTGTAAATGTTCTGAGTGAGGTACAGATATGAATCTCGGGACTATCGCAGAAGACACATTGAACTGTCATACGCTTAAAACGCTTTTCGAATATGTATTACGGTTCCCGACCAGGAAGGATTTGTTTCCAATGCTTTTTGTCAGTAAAACGTGTTTGCTCAAACACACAATTGTGTGTTTGACAGCTCAGAGCTCAGAGCTCAGAGCTCACACCCTGCTGAGACCATTATTTGCCATAGCAACGGATCTCAAGAGGCTATTGGCTGCTGGTTTGGACTACGAATACGCATCATTGTAGTTCTATCTATAGTGGAACCCTCAGTTGAAACAGATCAGGACTGAACTGGCCTTTAGAACTATTTGCTGCTATGGGCTGTATATAACTGATTTAACTCAGGAACTGTTACACATGGTATTAGTTTGGAACTTTAAAATGGAGCATAATAATAATTTCAAAATAAAAGCCTTGAATATTTTTACATCATGTAATTGCTGTTTTTGGCTTTGTATGACTTTTTCATCCAAAGCACTGTTACACATGGGATTAGTTCGGAACTTTAAAATGGAGCATAATAATAATTTCAAAATAAAAGCCTTGAAAATTTTTACATGACGTAATTGCTCTTTTTGGCTTTATTTGACTTTTTCATCCAAAGCACTCTTACACATGGTATTAGTTCAGAACTTTAAAATGAAGCATACTGAAAATTTCAAAATAAAAGCCTTGAATATTTTTACATCATGTAATTGCTCTTTTTGGCTTTATTTGACTTTTTCATCCAAAGCACTGTTACACATGGTATTAGTTTGGCCCTTTGAAATGAAGCTTAACAAAAATTTCAAAATAAAAGCCTTGAATATTTTTACATCAACTACTTGCGTTTTCAGCATTATATAACTGATTTAACCCAATGACTATTACACATGGGATTAAAATAGACTGTTTTGCATGAGCAGCAGATAGATCCTCTATTGCACATGTGTCAAACTCAAGGCCCGCGGGCCACATGTGGCCCGCTACGTCATTTTATGTGGCCCTCTCCCCCCTACCACCGTTTTACAGCCCCATTGATTGACTTAAAATAGGTTTTGAGCACGAATTGACTACAAACTACATATCCCATAATGCCTTCCGATTCTTACCAACCAACATTACGGCTTCTCGCCACTAGAGTGCAGCAGAGTCACCTCAAGCTGATTATTAATTTTCCCAGCGAATAAAACTGAAACATCGACAAGCTAAGAAGCTAAAGAGCGAAGTCCCGTGATGTTTCAATCGAGGACTTTTACCGTCTACTGCCCCTGATTTGATGCCACAGCTTCGACTCCACGCAGCTCGTGTTTTGTCCACGTTTGGAAGCACCTATCTGTGCGAACAGATGTTTTCAATAATGACTTTAAACAAGACCAAGCACAGATCGCGCATTACTGACGAAAACCTACACGCCGTTTTGCGGATTGCCACAGAATAGAACTAAAACCAGACATCGACGAACTGACCAGGGGAAAACGGTGCCTGACATCCGGCCAGAAAACATTGGTAAGCACAAACAAACTACATTTAAATAGAATGAATGTAAAACCAAAACTCAGTATACTGGAATATGCATATAGTTTATTGATTTTGCTTGTGTTTTGTTTATTTACAGAACACAACACAATGAGGATGTGTGTGAGTTGGTGACAGGGTGAAGAGGGATCAGCGTTGTGTTCAAGGACAGGCAACGTCACCTCATTGTTTTGTTCTTATGTGAAATGCATGTTCGTTGTGTAATAAATAACGAAAAAGTTTTGTGAATGAAGTTGAGAGTTAATATCAAAACTTGTTTTTTATTATTTGTCTGCTTATCTTCAAAGCAGACAAAGAATAATTTTCCCAGCGAATAAAACTGAAACATCGACAAGCTAACGAGCTAAAGAGCGAAGTTTAGCTGAGCAGTTTAAAAATACTGAGCATTTTTTTAAACTGCTCAGTTTAAAAATACTGTAATTTTTAAACTGAGCAGTAATTTTACATCCATGCAAACTCAAATGTAATATTTAAAACTTGAATACATAAAATCAGTTATTTAACAATATGAGGTGTTGTTTAAAAATAAAAAAGATAGCAATTTCTTTTTATTGCAGAGACATTAGATTCTTAAATTTATGGTATTCTTTAAATGTTGTAATTTTGGTTCATTGTAAACTTTACCTGTAAAAAGTTTGTAGAAATCTTTAACATAAGGTCAATATATATTTTTAAACTGTGATATGTTTTGTGTGTGTGCGTTATTGAAAATTTATATTTGTGACAATCATTAGGTAAATGCTAATGAACTGCCTTCCTGCAGTTTATGAGCATTGAACTGTTACTAAACAGTTCAATGCAAGGTTCATTAGCGTTAGCATTTTAGCTGCAATAAGCTATTAGGTATTTATTTTACTTTTTAGCAATGTTTAGTATACTGAATGGAGTAAATCAATTACAGAAAATATCCTAGTGATTTCCCACATACTGATGAAAGCAATGACGCTAACATTAGCGTTTCTGCTGATTTTAGCTGATATACTTACTTTATAATACTGAATGGTGCACGTCCGCCTCGCTTAACGTTCTTGTGATTCTCCGCGTGCCACTGATTACGTTGCGGCGTTCTTTAGCGTCGACGCCGATTTGTAGCGTGACGACGCCGGGCCCATGCCCGACGGGCGCGCCTTGGCAGGCCCCGGCTAAATTTCTTCAGAAATTTTCTAGTTGGGGCCTGCCATGCAAAGCAATGGCAGGAACCTATTACTCTACACCCAACAAGGTGTCTCTTTATTATTATAGTTCTTTATTTTTCTTCCGTAACCGTTAATGCGGCTCATACCGCTGGGTGCACACCTACAAATGAGGTATCAAAACGTGCAGAAAATTCACGCCATTGTTGCTATTACTTTTGGTGGGATTTGGGCTTAACGTGGCGACATAATTCGCAAAAAACTACGAAAAAAACCCCATTATAAGTCAATGGGAAAAATCCTGGAAATACCCTATTTTTGAGGATTTTCTGTGTCGTCACTAATTCACGTAGAAATGCCATTCAAATTTCATTTTGTAGATACGTCTGTGATCTCTTCGAAAGTGAAGACGGCTCGTCGATAACAGTTACGGTTTGTCCACAATTTGCCTCTAAGCGACCCAAAGTTTCTCATTTTTCCGAAAATTACAGTGCTTCTCTCGCTGATTAGAGTGAGAGATGAAGACAACTTTTTCAACCCAAATCATTTTTGAAATCGCCATCACGCCCACAAATATCGCACGATTAGTATCAAAATCGGTCCTGACATTGATACGCCTGTCTGCTCCGGTAAAATGTTTTCGAAATTTATCTAGACCGTACGGTTTTCTGTCACGGTGCTTCAGAGCAAAGTCATGCGACAGGATTTTCTGAGGCTGTCTGAGGCTCTCTCCCATGTATTTGAATAGAATTTCAGATCTGGGCACAACATTTCTTTCTCTCATCGCTGTAAATGTTCTGAGTGAGGTACAGATATGAATCTCGGGACTATCGCAGAAGACACATAGGCCTGTCATACGCTCCAAACGCTTTTCGAATATGTATTACGGTTCCCGAACAGGAAGGATTTGTTTCCAATGCTTCTTTTCAGTAAAATGTGTTTGCTCAAACACACAATTGTGTGTTTGACAGCTCAGAGCTCAGAGCTCACACCCTGCTGAGACCATTATTTGCCATAGCAACGGATCTCAAGAGGCTATTGGCTGCTGGTTTGGACTACAGATACGCATCATTGTAGTTCTATCTATAGTGGAACCCTCAGTTGAAACAGATCAGGACTGAACTGGCCTTTAGAACTATTTGCTGCTATGGGCTGTATATAACTGATTTAACTCAGGAACTGTTACACATGGTATTAGTTTGGCCCTTTGAAATGAAGCTTAACAAAAATTTCAAAATAAAAGCTTTGAATATTTTTACATCATGTAATTGCTCTTTTTGGCTTTATATGACTTTTTCATCCAAAGCACTGTTACACATGGGATTAGTTCGGAACTTTAAAATGGAGCATAATAATAATTTCAAAATAAAAAGCCTTGAATATTTTTACATCAGGTAATTGCGCTTTTTGGCTTTATGTGACTTTTTTATCCAAAGCACTGTTACACAATGGAATAGTTTGGCCCTCTGAAATGAAGCATACTGAAAATTTCAAAATAAAAGCCTTGAATATTTTACATGACGTAATTGCTCTTTTTGGCCGTATATGACTTTTTCATCCAAAGCAATGTTACACATGGGATTAGTTTGGAACTTTAAAATGGAGCATAATAATAATTTCAAAATAAAAGCCTTGAATATTTTTACGTCATGTAATTGCTCTTTTTGGCCGTATATGACTTTTTCATCCAAAGCACTGTTACACATGGGATTAGTTCGGAACTTTAAAATGGAGCATAATAATAATTTCAAAATAAAAGCCTTGCATATTTTTACATCAGGTAATTGCGCTTTTTGGCTTTATGTGACTTTTTTATCCAAAGCACTGTTACACATGGGATTCGTTCAGAACTTTAAAATGGAGCATACTGAAAATTTCAAAATAAAAGCCTTGAGAATTCTTACATGAGATTATTGCTGTTTTGAGCACTATATAACTGATTTTATCCAATGACTGTTATTCATGGGATTAGGTTGGCCCTTTGAAATGAAGTTTAACAAAACTTCCAAAATAAAAGCCTTGACAAAAATTTTAAATCGTACCGAATGGTGCACGTCCGCCTTGCTTAACGTTCTTTGCGGTTCTCCGCGTGCCATTGATTATGTTGCGGCGTCCTTTGGCGTCGACGCCGATTTGTGGCGTGACGACGCCGGGCCCGAGCCCGACGGGCGCGCCTTGGCAGGCCCCGGCTAAATTTCTTCCGAAATTTTCTAGTTTATATCTTTTATAGATTTATTTTTCTTCCATCACCGTTAATGCGGCTCGTACCGCTGCGTGCACCCCCACAAAAGTGGTATCAAAAACGTGCGGCTCGGTGCCGAGAAGGGAGCTATTATTTTTATAAGGAATACGGACTTACGATGGCGACGTAAAAAGCGTCAAACGAGCCAATTTCCAACTGCCGAAACGCAGAGCCTAACTGACACCAACTGCCGCTTTTTTTAGAGTGAGAAATGAAGAGAATTTTTGACCCCAAATTAATTTTGAAATCGCCCTCAACGCCCACAAATATCGCCCAATTGGTATCAAACTCGGTCATGACATCGATACGCCTGCCTGCTCCGGTAAAATGTTTTCGAAATTTCTCTAGGGCTTACGGTTTTCTGTCAAGGTGCTTCAGAGCGAAATCATGTGCCAGGATAACTGACGCTCTCCCAGATTCCACTTCCATGTATTTCTGAAAAATTTCTGAGCTCTGCATACACCATTTTTGTCTCATCACTGCAATTACTGTGAGTGAGCTACAAATATGAATCGCGGTACTATGGGAGATGACAAATAGCCCTCTCATATGCTTCAAACGGTTTTCCAATACGTCTCTCGGTTCCTGAACGGCAAGGAGTTGTTCGGACTTTTTTCCATATAAACCAATGGGGTGTCTCACAAAGATAGAAATCTTTTTCCACCTCTCTGTGTCACACACACATGACAGTTAGCAGAGGATTGATAACCATAGCAATGGAACACAGGAGGGGATTGGCTGCTGGTTAGGACTACAAATACGCATCACTGTAGTTCTAATCAATACTCAGTTAAAACAGAGGGCTGAGCTGCCATTTAGAGCTACAGGCTGTTTTGGCCAGTAAATAACGAATTTAACCCAAACACTGTTAGACATTTTAATTAGTGTGATCATTTAATATGAAGCTTATGTATTTTTTCAAAATAAAAGCCTCAATATCCCCTCAGGTTAATGCACCGCCGTAGGCGGTGCAATAATATTAGCATGCATTATATTTTTCTCTCAGGTTAGGGAACTGCCTTGCGCAGCAAGGCAGTTCATTAGCATTAGCCTTTTACCTTAAATAAGCTATTAGCTATTTTCTTACTTATTAGCCATGTTTAATATACTGAGTGGAGTAAGTCAATTACAGACAACATTCTAATGCCCTTCTAATGTCAGAACTACAACATGGTGGAACTGTCAGTTACTACAGAGGAGGACTGAGCTGGCCTTTAGAACTACTTGTGTTTTGGGCTTTTTATATAACTGATTTTATCCAACCATTGTTACACATGGGTTTAGTGTGGCAATTTAAAATTAAGCTTAATGAAAATTTCAAAATAAAAGCCTTGAAAATGTTTACATCAGGTACTTGCTCTTTTGAGCATTATATAACTGATTTAACCAAATGAGATTAGTTTGGCCCTTTGAAATGAAGCTTAACAAAAATTTCAAAATAAAAGCATTGAGAAGTTTTACATCATGTAATTAGTCTTTTGAGCATTATAAACTGATTTAATCCATTGAGTGTTATACATGGAATTTATCTGGCCCTTTGAAATGAAGTTTAACAAAAATTTCAAAATAAAAGCCTTTAATATTTTTACATCAACTACTTGTGTTTTGAGCATTCTATAACTGATTTAACCCCATGACTGTTATACATGGGATTAGTTTGCACCTTGGAAAATGAAGCTTAACAAAAATTTCAAAATAAAAGCCTTGAGAAATTTTACATTAGGTAATTGCTCTTTTGAGCAATAAATAACTGATTTAACCACCCAGTGACTATTAGACATGGGATTAGTTTGGACCTTTGAGATTAAGCTTAACAAAAATTTCAAAATAAAAGCCTCATCATGCCCCTGAGGTTAGTGCACCGCCGCAGGCGGTGCAATAATATTATTCTGCATTATCTTTTTCTCTCAGGTTAGGGAACTGCCTTGCGCAGCAAGGCAGTTCGTTAGCATTAGCATTTTAGCTTAAAAAAGCCATTAGCTATTTATTTGACTTATTAGCCATGTTTTTTCTACTGAATGGAGTAATACCACTATAGAAAACATCCTAGTGATGTCCCACATGCTAGTGACAGCAATAATGCTAACATTAGCATTTTGCTAATTTTAGCTGATACACTTATTTTATCATACTGAATGGTGCAAGTGAATGTTAGTCAACAGTCTTGTCATTCTCCTCATATGATTGCAGCTTTCTTTAGCATTGATGCTAATTGCTAGCATCAGAACGCTGGGTCCAAACCGACGGGCACACTTTGGCAGGCCCCGGTTAAATTTCTTCAGGAATTGGGGCCTGCCATGCAAAGCAATGGCAGGAACCTATTGTTATTGTCGGAGAAAGTGTTTCTTTATTGGGGCCTGCCATGCAAAGCAATGGCAGGAACCTATTACTATTGTCGGAGAGAAGCGTCTCTTTAATCTTTATTTTTCTTCCGTAACCGTTAATGCGGCTCATACCGCTGGGTGCACACCTACAAATGAGGTATCAAAACGTGCAGAAAATTCACGCCATTGGAGCTATTACTTCTGGTGGGATTTGGGCTTAACGTGGCGACATAATTCGCAAAAAACTACGAAAAAAACCCCATTATAACTCAATGGGAAAAATCCTAGAAATACCCTATTTTTGAGGATTTGCTGTGTCGTCACAAATTCACCTAGAAATGCCATCAAACACACAATTGTGTGTTTGAGAGCTCAGAGCTCAGAGCTCACACCCTGCTGAGACCATTATTTGCCATAGCAACGGATCTCAAGAGGCTATTGGCTTGGTTTGGACTACGAATACGCATCGCTGTAGTTCTATCTATCCTCAGTTGAAACAGATCAGGACTGAACTGGCCTTTAGAACTACCTGCTGCTATGGGCTG